>NC_072896.1:102787196-103090227 GCF_027943255.1 Anastrepha obliqua | reverse complement strand
AGGAATGCGCTGAAATGCGATGCAAAGCTGCGATTTTGGCGCTCGAAATATCGGTAACGAAATGTTACAAACCGCAACGCTGGCCTCTTTTTTATGCTGGAAGCTGAAACGCTTGCTAGAGAAGTGTGAATGTGTGTGCCTGTGTGCGGGTATGTATTTGTGTATGCGTAGGTGAGTATGTGCATTAGTAGTAATCTACTTTTGTGCGGTACATGCATTTGAAATGCCCTCAAGCACAAATTTCCAAGAATAGTTTTATTGTGTTCGTGCTTGTCTAGCAATTAAAAGCTATGCACACTCAGAAATTTCATAACTTTTTCAGCCCATGTAATTAAATAGACGAGTTTCATATTCAAAGCAATAATCTAAAATCATAACAGTTATCTAAAATTCATAGTTTTTATTTAGGGGCTAAACTTTTAATTACCTGGGTTAGACATCGAGTTCGAAGCTTTTAGTTTTTCCACATAAAGAAAAAAGGCATACACATATACATACATATATGTATGTATTGTACAAGGGCGTAGGGTGTTCAACAAATAAAAAGGGAGAAATATAAATATATCAAGAAATAGATAAAAAATATTAATTAAAATAAAATGAATAAATCGAAAAAAATTAAACTAAACAAAATGAAGGAAAACGAAATAATACCGAAAAAATTAAATTAAATTAAAATAATTGAATTAAACTGAAGCAAAATAAATTAAAATTAATTTTATTCAAGTAAATTAAATAGAATAGAATTAATTAAAACTACAAAAAAATTAATAAAAACAAAAATTAAGTAAAAGAAATTAAATTTAGTTTTATTCAAGTAAATTAAGTAAAATTAATTAAAACTACCAAAAAATTTTATGAAAAAAAGTAAAATAAAAAAGAAAAACAGATAAATTAAACAAAATAATATAAAAAAACTTAATATCAAAAGTAAAGTAAACAAAATTAGGATAAACTAAAACAAAATTAATTAAAATTAAACCAAAAAAGTTAAATAAAAATAGAAATGGCGTAAAATTAAAAACTACCAAATATTATTTTAACTACTTTAATGGCCTCAAAAGAGTTAGTTTTCGTTATTGTTTTTATTGTAGCTGTTCACTAGGCCCTGGCAGTGCGGTGTAGTAACCGATTGTCGTCATCTAACTCAACTAACGGCAGACCCAGCAAAAGTGCTGTTTGGACAGGTTGAGTCCAGAGGGAAAGAGATGTGAGATGAGTGGGTGAAAGGAGCCATGTGAATAGATTATTACTATCGTGCGTTGTACCTTCACACGACGAACATATATTGAGTATGTCCGGGTCGATTCTAGATAGGTAGTAGACTAACCATCTACATTGTGCAGACTCTTCAACTGCAAAGGTGCTGGTTGGACTTCGTTTACAGCACCTTAGGGTCGGAAGCGTAGGAAGTTGGTGAAAGTCTACAGAACAATGTCGTTTTATGTCTGTCTATATGCTATCCGGTCCAGTAGTTGCAGTTGTGTCTCTTCGGGGTATTCGAAAATATGACTCCTGACTCGCCTGGGAGTTGGCTTAAGCGCGAGCAAATGTCTGCAGGGGTATTACCTACGGTTGAAACTTAGCAGAAATAGCTTGCTGAGCATTTTGCTGTGTTCGTTAACCATGGGCATGGAAACCTCGTTGTGAATGTGTTGAAGGGGAGAAATCAGCAAGTATTTCGTGGCTGTTTTGATTGCAGTATAATGACGAATCTGGAGCTTTGTCCACTGCGAATCATTAGTACCAGACGACCAGACGCGCGCAGCGTAATTTGTTACCGGCCGGTCAATTGCTTTAAATGTTGCCTGCAACATTTCCATGGCAGCCGGTTCTACGTATCGTATGACTCAGATTCTTTGCCGAACTAGAGCTACTGCCGCAGAAAACTAACCTTGTGAAGTTAGTTTTTGTATTTTTATCTCGAAAGCTCAATTTTGGTTTGAATAATAAAACTGGCCTTGAGCTCGCAGAAATTAAATAAATTTAAAAATTAAAAAAAAAAGTATTTAATATTAAATATTAAAAAAAAATTAAAATAAAATAAGGAATCCGATTAGTATGGACCACTTGAAAGAACTTGACTATGCTGCCGATATTGTACTACACTCGAACATATCGGACACTTGCAAATGAAACTTAATCACCTCAGCTTTCATGCAGAGCGCGTCAGTCCACGTATAAATGTGGGTAAAAAGAAATCAATGGAAATCAGCACCTCAGCGTCAGTACAGCGAGCAAATCGAAAACGTCGATTCATTCCCCCACCCAGGAAGCCATATTATGATGGTGGAATAATGACTGATTTATAGTAATTCCAAGAATTAGAAAAGACAACGTGGCATTTCTTAGCCTAAACAAGATATCGTACTCAAAGCAACTAACCAAATACGCGAAGCAAAGAATTTGTAATACAAAAATATAAAATCAATCTTTCTCCATGGTTGCAAAATTTGGTTTTAATTTGAAGACTGAGTCATAAAATTTCCATAAACAGAATTGAAAAAGTCGAAAAAAATTTTCCGAAATGCGCTTTACGCTCATTGAGCTTTGTTGAAACGATTCCCATCTATCAATCTCGCTTGCTCTTGATTAATCCAAAGTCTTTGGAAGTAAGAAAATCAGAGCTCTCGCTGTCATTTATTTACAACATCAGCAATGGCAGTATGGGCTCCTCTTTTCTTTTGGGAGGAATTAATTTGAGTATACCGCCGTGCATTCTTCGTAGCTCTTTACGTTTTATTATTATTATTATTATTGATTGGCTATTTGTGCACTGCAACCTGAATAGATCTATTGTGCAGCCTTGTAGCCTACTCGAACCGTTTAAGGCTGTTAATAAATCCTACAACTGCTGCAGGCTTAATTTCTACCAGAAGGTTAGATCTTTGACCCCATTTGCCAGTTAATTTAGTCTGCGTCGTGCCACAGTTGGGCAGTCGCATAGTCTGCTGTTTCTTGTGCTTCTTTGCAGAGTCTATAGGAATCGCTATCGCACCCACCTTTTTTCATGTGATAATTAAGTTTACAGTGTCCTGTTAGTAGTTCAGTGTAAAGTTGTATGTCCTTTCCGCTTAGGTTGAGAATTGCTTCCGCCTTTAGCTGTTCCGGATCTATGAGTATTTTCGATTGCCGCATACGCGATTAGGCTCTCCATTAATCGATTAGGCCTCGTTGTTCCGTTCCTGCTCACATAGAAAGGCACTTTTGAAGCCGTTGTTTACCCCGCAGAAAGGTCCAGGACCTCTGAAGGGAATGTTTGCCCCCTTTTTCGCTAAAGTGTTCGCAATTTCATTCCCTTCGTGCCCCTCATGTCTCGGAACCCACATCAAGGTAACAAAGTTTCTTGATGCTAGGGTGTTGAGGATTTTAAAACATTCCCAGACCAAACTTGATTGGAATGAGAAGCTATCCGGCGATTTTAGAGCTGCTTAACTATCAGAGAGAATGTTATTATTGGCACCACGCGTGCCTTTCCGTAGACATTATCTGGCACACAGCTCGTATGCGTGGACCTCCGCCTGGAAGTGGTTTTTCGAATTGCAACTGATTTTTTGAAATGTGGTCCGACAATTCCAGTCCCTACACTACCGTCTTCCATTTTGGACCCATTAGTAAACCACACTTGGGCGCCCTGTTTTAGGAGTATTTCATTGTTTCCCCACGATGAGCGGTCACTAATGACCACTTTGAATTTTTTGGAGAATTCTAGATTTCTCTTTACCTTTCTATCGGATGAATTGTAAAGTGGCGTATTCGCGTACTGCTCCACTTCTTCGAGGGTTGAGTGAACTTAATTCGATCTCGGATTCTATTCAACTAGATTTCTCTTCTCTGAAAAGCGAGTTTTTAATTACTTC
Source organism: Anastrepha obliqua (assembly GCF_027943255.1). Lineage (NCBI taxonomy): Eukaryota > Metazoa > Arthropoda > Insecta > Diptera > Tephritidae > Anastrepha > Anastrepha obliqua. The sequence continues at coordinate 103,086,367 of NC_072896.1, read as the reverse complement.
ATATTCTGTTTTTTAAGGGTATTCAAATCATGTTCGATGTTCACGGACTACATATACATATTTATATTTGTTTTTGCTACCCCTCTAACAGCAACCATTGCCGGAACTTTGTTATTTTGGAAAAAGCTTGATTTTGTCTTACACTCCACTTCTAATGAGCCATTTTTTGTTTGCTTTTTGTATACACCCCTTTTTATATTTGCATTTCTGTTTATCAATGAATTACACAATTTTGAAGTTTTAAACATTTTGTATTATTTGTATTGTATTCTTCTAATAACTTTTCCATTTGAAATATTGTTTTCACATAATAACTGTTTATTTGCATAATTTCTCCCTTATTTGTCTATAAACTTATTAAATATTTCATGCATTTGTGTTTGTTTAAGACGTAAGTAAGCCTGTATAAGTATATGGTTGGCATAATTAAATTACTACTACAAAGACAAATACATAAGTATGGGAGAGAAAGTTTTGTGCAGCGCGCCCACTGTAAATATAACTGTATTTACTATTCGACTCTTGAGGTTGACTTAGAAACTTGTGAGACCAGAAAAAAGTTGAGTATATGTACATGCAAGTGTGTGAGTGTATGCAATGGGGTTGTGGTGAAACTATTGAAATTTTTGCTTTTATTTGAATTCCAGATATATAGATATAAGTACATACATAAATGTAGATATATTACGATCACGCAAAAGTAAATAAATTCGCCAAATTCTCTAACCCTTTTTCTCCCTAAAAGCAAATTGTAAGTTTGAATGAAGGAATAATTAAAATCGTATACTCGCAGAGATAACTGTTTAAGTTAAAAGGAGATTAAAATTAAATACTTAAACGAATTCTCAACATATTTAATTGGCAAATATGTTACGTGTGTTGACTTAGGTTTAATTAAATTAAATTTTAATTAAATAGAACTGAAGCAGGCTTTGCAAAAATTCATATGCAAAAGTACACAAATGCACTTTATAATCAGATTAAAGTTTTATTCTTTTGAAATTATTATTTATTTTTTGTCAGAGATATGAAACATATCATATTTTGCAAAGGGAATAAGACAAAAGCTGTCACTAATTGAAAATCTGGTGCCAATTAAGTGATGTGTGTGGGTTATGAGTGGCAACGAGTGATTGTGGCTGCCAGCTCAGCCATTTTTATTCACCCCTTGCCTTCCAAAATTGAGATGAAAAAGTGGAAATTCGTTGCGTTCTTTAGTGCCAATATCACCAAATTGAAAAAGCGCGTCAGTCAAATTTGTGTTGTTTATAGTCCTGATATGCTCGCCGCCGTAGCCGCATGGGTTGATGCCTGACCACCATTCGGAACGGCGCAGGTTCAAGTCACCGTACATTAGACACCAAATGATAGAAAAAACGTTTTTTCTAATAGAGGTCGCCCCTCGACAGGTAATGGCAAAAATATATGGGTCATGAAAAAAAACCATATTAATATTTATATTAGGTTAACACCCTGAAACTCACAAACGAATGGAACAAACAAAAAACAGCAAAAAAATCGTTTAGGGTGAAATGTCACCTTGACACTGAGCAAAATAATGGATTTATTTTCCACAAACTAATATATGTATATGTGACAATAACATCAAAGCGATGATTCCAACCAGTTGGTTCCAGTAATATGGACCTCGCTAAACTGGTGAAGAAAATCATGGAAATCGTAGAATCCCTTTAACTCTTATTTCTTTGCCCAGGATTTGAAAATTTGTCGGGAAATCGTTTAGAACTAATTGTAAGAGGCTGATCTGAGACAAAAGCTCCATGCTATCATACTTAAGAGGACCCGGTGGTCTAGAAACTTCAAACAATCAATTTTTTTCGATATTTCGAAAGTATTATATCTTAGGAATATACTGTGGAGTTTTCATTGGGAAATTCTCAATATTATAGCTTCTACCGCCCATTAACTAAGTAGAGAGCGGTCTTTGCCTCAAACTTTAAACTCATTTATCTCCAAACGATTTTTTTCGGCCTGGTGTTGTCAAAAAAAAAAAATATTCAACCGAATCGTCTGAAATTTTAATGTGCTATTCACTACATCAATGGCTATCGCCCACACTAGAAACATATTATTATTTCAATTATTTCGTATTTTTATTTATTAAAAACTGAAAATAAACCGAGTTTTAGAGTGTCAAATTCAAAACCGCGCCATTTTTTTAATTTTTTTTTTTTTATATTCTAGTAGCGGGACATAGCTGATTAATAATTTTTTTGTGCTTCAGATAAATAGAAGAGCCAAAATCAACAACACCGTCCAGGTCCAATTTTTTGGGAGAGTCAACTTCAGAGCAATTTTTAAAATTACTAAAATTAAAAAAGAAGAATTTTTTTCTCATTTTTTGTATATAAAAAAAGTTGAATAAAAAGCATAAAAAATTAAAATATCGTTTTTCTTTTTTTTTTGTAGTGTAAAAAAAAGCCGAGCTCTAGACCACCGGAACCCGTTAGTGCAAAAGCAAAGGTTCAGTGCTACATATTTATAAAGAGCGTCTTGGCACGAATTGATACCAGCTATCCTTTGCTGGAACGTAACAAAGTTAATTCAGTTTTGAGAGTCAATAGTGACGTTTTAAATTGGCTCGCAAAGTAAAACAACAGCCAAAAGAGTCGTAGCTGAATCACGGTGAGTCGGTAACCATTGAGTTTAAGAATCAAAAGAATTAAGACTCAAAAAGATATTGCTATGTGCCTACAAACTGGGCTAAATTTATCAAACTAAGTTATCAAACAGAACTGAGTGCAAATATCATCATAGTTATAGTGCAGTAAAACTTATTACGCTTGTGAGTAAGAGAGATACAAAGTGCAGTTAGCCCACAATTCTATGTAGATAAATGTTTCACGAATTTTAAGCAACCACAGACGGCAAGCTTAATGCTTATGCTTAAAGAATCTTTAAAAAGAGATGCCTAGATGTAAGTAGTGAATAATTCCTAGACGATACTTTTCTCTATTTCATCATTCAGTTTTTTAGATTCGGAGTAGAGGCTTACTTATGTACTATGTGGAAGGCTTAAAAGTGTATCGATTAGTAGGAAGTTGGGCAAACTCGTAAGGGCTCGCATTCAAATTAGCTTCAATTCTTGTTTGACTGTCTACTGTGGTATTTCTCACAGCAAAGTGTTTCCATGTGGAGTGATCGAGCTATTTTAGATAATATCGTCAATTTCTCTTGATTTTAGACATTTTTTTTTTGTAATTGGGAGAACATTAAACTTTTTTTTTACTTTTTGGAAATGTATTTCTAATTCCCAAAAAAACTACATATATATCTTTTTTAAAACATGTTAGAAATTTTTTTTTTTTTTTTGTTTGTATATTTCAATTAATATACATATTTACAATATTTAATTTTTTTGTCACAAATGTTGTTGTTTTTTGTTTTTGTAAAGTTTGTTGAAAAAAATTTTTTTGTAGTTGACAACAAATCATATTCTTTTGTCAAAAATTAGAAAAATTTGTTTTTTTTTTGTATTAATTGCCGAAACATTACATCTTTCTTCAAAGTTTGTTAGAAAAAAAAATTTTTGTTATTGCCAAAACAAATACTTTTCTTTAACGTTTTAGGAAAAAACCTTGTTTTTAATATTTTGGAAAAAAAATTGATTATTTTTTTGCAATTTTTGAAAACCCTATAATTATTGTTGTAATTTTCATTTTTTTTATGTCAAAAAATTGTATATGTATTACGAATTATGTATATGTTTTTGTCAAAGATATATTAGAAAATCTTTGTTTTTGTATTAATAGCCAAAACTTCATATGTTTTTGTAAAGTTTGTTAGAAATTATTTTTTTATTTTACCACAAAAAAACTATTTTTTTCAATGTTTCGGAAAAAGGATTTTAGTTTTTAATATGTTTTGTTTTAATTGCCAAAAAATTGTATCCTTCCGTCAAACATTTTTTTCCAAAAATTCATTTCAAACCGAAGCTTTTTTTCCAAATCATTTTTTTTTTTGTTTGCATTTACACTAAGATTATATTTGTTTGTTAAGAGCTTTTTTTGGAATTTTTGAAGAACACCCTTTTCAATTTTTTTTAATTTTTTGGCTCATAATTATATTTTGGAATCTCTTTTTCGTAATTGCCAAAAAATTACAATATACTACAATAAATTTAGGTAAAACGCTTTTTTTGAAACTTTTGTAAAAAAATTTTATTTTGCGGTAATTGCCAAAAAATCATTAAATTTTTTTGTGGTAAAGTTATCTGGAAAGAAATTGGTTGTATCTTTTGAAAAACACATTTTTTTCTTATTTTTATTACTAACAGCTGAGACTGGTTGGGAATTCTACTCCCAGCTTTCAGGCAGCGATTATGTACTCAGAAGGGATCTTGCATGATGGAAATAAATAACAAAACATCCAATTTACTTGCCTAATATCAATCTCTGTAAATATAGCAACGATCAAAATTTCGAACAGGAAACGTTAATCGGTATCCGAATAATTTATGGTACAAAAATATACACGAATTCATATCACACTTTCCTTACTACTCACATAATTACTGGAGTTCATTTTACAGTCACATCAAAAAATTAAGTACTCCTGTATCGATCAAGCTGTTCTGGGCATCTCAAAACCACCACGTCACCAATCATCAACAGCGCAAGTTCAAATAGCCAAGAGTACTTAGGTTCTACAAAAATGTTGAAGCTGAAAATCGAAGCCAGCAAATTTGGCCTACATGTTTGGTAATTCAGAAGGCAGCACAAAAGTCAGCTCGCATGGAACCACAGGCATAAATACTTCCACAGTGGCCAAAGGATAGCCTTTTAGACTTTTCTCACACATTTCACACAAGAGCTTGAAAAAGTATGCGCACACCTGCCTGCACAGAACTACCACACATGGAGAATGCGCATTTTCATAGCAGGGCAAGGAAAATTAGCTAAATCAGAGTACAATGAAATGCTGTGGCAAGCACTGACCAGCTCCAACCGAGCAAACTGATACATACTCAAGTGTTTTTGTATGCGGGAAGGCTTTTCAAAGTAAGAAGGTACAGAGGTGGTCAAAATAAGAGCACAGCAACGTTTTGAAAAGTTTTGATTAAGCGTTTTTTTTTATTTTTTTTTTTAATATTGGTTTTCATGGAACACAACCTATATAACTTAAAGTTTTACACTTTACGAAAAATTAAAAAAAAAATCAACAAATTTTCTTCAAGATTACAATCTTCTTAATCAGAACTTCAAGAAAAGTGCTGGGTATGCAGTTTTATAGCGCATTTAATTCTAATTTAATTTTATGCAAATCCAAAGTGGAATGCGCTGTGATTCCTGATCATTTGTTGGGTTGGCTAGGCTGCTAGGAGTTTTCTCCCAAACGGCTGTTTGAAGCCAGCAAGTAATAAATTGTAAAAAATCAACGCGATTTTTAAGTCACTCAAAACTTGCAGTTTATTATACTAAATGTCATGGACTACGATATTGCATACTCGAAAATTTTGTAAATATTCCAATAAAAAAGCTTGAAATATTGACGAAAATTATTTGAAATTAAAAATAATTTGAAATTATTTAAGTACTTCAAAAGGCTGAAACTTCGTGTTATATGGTTTTTATTTTATTATTGCCTATATTTTTTTTTATAAAAATAAAAAACAAATAAAAAAAATATTAGTCAAAACTTTGCAAACTCTCGCTGTGCTTCACTGTGTCGCCCTCTGTTTGTATGTACGTTGAGTTTGTTGTAGTTTGCGCATTTTCACCCCACCCCAAAAGCATGCAACGGAACAAGAAAAAGTACTATACTATATGATGGGCAATTGACGACAAATGGAAGGGCACAGTCTGGAGAATCCCATTGACAAGCACGCATGCACGCACACATTTCACAGCACGGATCAAAGTATTGAATGTACGTATATGTATGCATCACTCTTCTCAACCAGCAGTCAAGGGGTAAGCACATAATTGAAGAACTGTAGATGGTGAAACGAGACTTGCAAATGCAAAGAAGAAGAAGCAAACGATATGAATGGGCATAATTTGGAGAAGTACACAAATATGTGCGTATGAGTGTTGTGACCAGTAATGACGTGCTGCTGTTAATAGCATTACATCAGTGTCAGGACATTAGCATCACCACAAATACTCCCATGATTGTGTAACATTTTTAGGCTGGCTTGTTATTTGTCGCCATGTTCGACTGGCAGTAAAACGAGTATGCGTGCATGGGTGTGAAGGGAATGGACACAAGTAGATAGCTGACAAGCAGCTTGGTTTAGCAATAGAGATAGAGGTATTTATATATGAGTTACTGAATTAATTGCGTGTGCCACTGGCCTAAAAGTTCCAAGGCAGACCTCAATTTCTCACTCATTAAATATTACAAAAGATGGAAGCAGGTTTTCCAGTAGCGATTGGTACGCGAAGGTGCAGGTAGGGGCATACCTATACCTAAGCTATAGCACATGAACGTTTTGACCAGTTTTAATTTTTTTTTGGTGAAAGCTTTTTTTTTTATAAAAGTATGGATGATTGTCTAACAAAAACCTTATAAAATCAAGTTTCACAACTTTGTGCACAAATAGCAAAAATTCTACAACAATGCAATTTCACGGCTTTTAATTAGAATTTCTGGAATCATTTTTGCTATGCAGTGTTATAGTTTATTAAATATTGTCATGTAGTACAAAGTGTAGGTTTAAAATTCCGTTGAATATTTATTTCATTTATTTATTTCTACGGTATGGCATTGCGCATATTCTGCCTAGCATGAAATTTTTTTATAAGTTTCTGCTATGCGAAAGCTTCCCATTGAGAATCCAGCTAACTTTCAGACGCGATATGAAGGGCAGCAATTATTTATAGAAATTATTTAAGGCTAATTTTTCCGAAATAAGAAGCAATTTTGACTCCAAGCCTCTCAAAGCCAAAAGCAAATATACTGGAGCAACTCTCGACGAGCAACTGATAGGCTTTTTAAACAAAAGTGTACGTAAAAACGTAAGAGCACAAAAACGGGGTGCGCATTGGAATAAAAATCCACTAAATCGTGCAATCGACAATACTCTGCAGAGAAGTTTCGCTCGAACAGCAAATGCGGCTCTTTTGAATGGTAGCAACCAGGCGAACCCATATCTTTATATATACTTTGCATTGCTAGTCACCGCATTACTCGCAAAATTATCAACCATTTATGCTTGCTGGGAATGGGGAATGCGTAACTCCATTTTTAGTGCTCCCAATAAATAGCTGGCTGAACATACAACTCATTATCGATAAACAGTGCAATCGACAGCTGTTGATGCAGTTAACTACTGACAATACACGATTCAACAACAACCAACTGCAAAGCGGAAGGCCAATGGAGGGCATAGCAGGAAAAGTGCCAGTAAACAAAATTGGAAAATGAAAATGAGCTGAAAATAGCCAGTAATAATTTTGAAATACCAGTGCATATTCTACACACTCATACATGCATATGTACTTATATATATATATAGATGTACATTCAGCAATATAATTACTTTCCACGAAAGAGTATGTGAATCGTTGTATTTTTGTTCTAACTACAGTTAAACAATAATTACAGTCGAAAACCATAATTAAATATAGTTTAAAAATATTTAGCAACTATTTTATTATTTACAGAATATTATATAAATTTATATAAAAATGTAATAGAGTATGCCAACTTTTGGGCATATTTTTGAAAATTAAAAAGAAAAACCAATTGAAATTCATTCGGTCTCAGGGTAGATATTTACTAATGGGGTTCCTCAAAACGACCTGTGCAGATACTGCGAGGACGAAGATGAGGAAGTATCGAGCAGACATTTGCTGTGCAGTTGTCCCGGTCTAGCCAGAAGTCGACTCGCTCTTCTAGGCTCCCCAAACAATTGACAATCTTTCAGTACTCTCGGACCTGAGAATCGAATCTCTCATCAAATTCTCGAAACGAATTAATATCTTTGACCAAAATCTACAATAAAAATCTCGGTTAGGTGGGGAAATCATTTAAAATAATGAGCTCTAGGGCAACACAACGGACCCAACTTGTGGTCTATGTGGCACTCCGATGCGGGGTCACCCTTAAACCAACCAACCAACCAATGTATTTTTAATTTTTTTTTTTAATTATTAACATTGTAACTAAATAATAAATTATGGACTAACGAACAATTTGGATTTAATTTTGTGCAATACAACTAAATTTCATAATGCTCTGCCCAAAGCTTACAGAGAAGTGGGCTACTGCGTGAGTTGGTGCGGTTTTTTTCGTTTCAGCCTTTCTTTCCATTTATCGGGGTAAATTAGGGCTGAGGCTTCGCTATTTACATGGTGGCGTACTCTTTCCATATGAGCCTTAGCGTTTATGTTGATCGAAGTGGCAACTGGTTCGATGCCAAGGTCGTGTTCGATATCGGTGTTGCGGACGTACCAAGGAGCATTAACCGCGCATCCTAGTACCTTGTTTTAGAATCTTTGTATAGATTTTATATTGGTTGAGCTTGAGAGCCCCATAGCTGGATCCCATAGTTCCAAATTGGTTTAAGCACCTGCTTATATAAAAGAATTTTATTGTAAAAAAACAAAAAAACTTTTCAACGCAGTATACCATAAAGAGAAATTTAAATATTTTGGCAGAAATTTTCAACGAAAACTGAGTTTATTTTCCGGTTACAAGTACAAATTTAACGTATAAAAAGAAAAAATTGAAAAACCAGTTTAGAAGCTTTTAAATTGTATCACTTTTGAGGAAGAAGTATGATTTACTATACCTTCTCAGTATTTTAAGAAGTAAGCAGAAAAAATTTTGAGAGAAATTTATTTTATTTTGAGAATTATTGAATATTAAACAGTTCAGTAAATATTTCTTTCAAGTGAATTTCTTTCGATTCCAGTTAACATATTTTTTTTGCTTAACTTTGTAAGAAAGTATGTTTACAAAAAACAAAACGTTTCAAAACAAACAAAATTTCAAAAAAAAACTAAATCAAAACAAAATTTTATTTTTTCATGTTTAATGTGTTGTGTTTTACTATATAAACTTATGCGAGTCGTGTTCAAAAAAAGGTGATTTTCCATTTTCATCAAATCTGGTGAATACGGTATTTGAGGCATGATAACGGTGTTCTTTTTGGCCAAATAATCTCTCACAAGCAAAGATGATTTTTTTCCACAATTTTGTTCCACTTTATTTTATGTTTTTTATTTCAGGTCGTTCATTAAATTTCTTTTATTAGCATTTTTTTCAACTTAATTTTATTTTAGTTTATTTTCAGTTTTCATTTTACTTGATTTATTTCAATTTATTTCATTTAATTCTATCTTTCTTATTTATTTTTTTCCATAAAATTTTATGTTTTTATTAATTTATTTTTTTATTTTAATTCATTTTATTTCAATTTTTTATCTTTTGATTTTAAGTTTAATTTAATGTAAATTTATTTCATATTTTCATTTTTTTTTTACTTTTTTCATTTCATTTTTTTTTATTTCATTTAAAATTTTTCTTTTATCTTTTTTAACTCAATTTTTTTTTTAGTATATTTTCCATTATTTTGATTTATTTAAATTTTTCATTCCTTTTTCATTTTATTTGCCTTATCTTTTTTTTATCTCCATTTATTTCATACAATCTGTCATAACAATAACATAAGTACTATTTTTACCTACAATTTAAAGAAGAATAGCTTAGAGTATTGGCACACATGCGGAGCACCTTTGACTGAAATCTTTGCAGGATTTCTAGATTTGATTTTGCAGCTGAGCCCCATAATTTGACTCCGTACGTCCATATCGGTTTCAGAATAGATAAGCACCTTATAGTCTAGATCGCAATTTCAGTCCAAGTTTGCATTCGATTTAAAAATATATGCCATCGCCAAGTAAGACGCCGGTCTAATAGAATACCTAAATATTTGGCATTGCCTGTTTGAGGTATAGGAACGCTGTTAAGAGATACGGCAGGACCATTGCCATGAGCCATTTCGAAGAGTGAATGTTATCTGCGCCGATTTGCGTTCGTTAGCTTTTATGCGCCATTTTTTCATCCAGTCGCTAACACTGTTAAGGTTTTCTTCTCGGTAATCAGTAGCAATTGAGGGAATGGTACTCCTGGCCATGTCGACAGTATCATCTGCATACGTGGCTGTATATGTGTTCTTTGATAGTGGCAGGTCTACCGTGAACAAAGTATACTAACCAGACGGGACCTAGAACACTTCCTTGTGGTACACCTGCTCTAATTGCAATTATTGGATTTATTCTTTTCGAAGAGCTTAGAGGCAACAGGCCATAGACTTATTGGGCTGTAATCGGATACCGCGCTCGGGGTCTTCTCTGGCTTTTGTATAAGGATGATTTCAGCAAGGTAGTGGCCATATCTAAATTTATTTTATTCCACTTAATATATTTTTTTTAAATTTGTATTTCCTTTTTTCATTTATTACATTCCATTTGATGTTTTATTTTTTTTAACTTAATTGTGTTTTAGTCTCATTATGTTTAAATTTTTTATTTTATTTTTTAAACTTATTGTAATTTATTATTTTGAGTTTTTCTTTATCTTTTTTAAATTTAATTTTATTTCTTTCATTTAATTTGTCAAACTATTTATTTTATTTCACTCTATATATTTAATTTGTTTAATTATGCTTTATTAATACTATTATAACAATTATAATTACAATAATAATTTTTAATTTTATTTTATTCATTTCCTTTTTCTTTAACATTTTTTAAACTTGATTTTGTTTCTAGTTTCATTGCATTAAATTTTTTTATTTTATTTTTTAAACTTAATTTATTATTTTTAGTTTTTTATATTTCTTATTTAAATCTATTTTATTTCACTTTATATTTTTTTTTAATTTTCTTTATTTTACTTTTTCATTTAATTCTTTATTTATATTTATGTCATTACATTTACTTTTTGTGTTTAATTTTTTAAATTTAATTTTAGTTTAGTTTATTTTAATTTATTTTATTTCACTTTTTGTTTTAAATTTTTTATTTTTTTTCATTTTTTTATTTACTTTTTCACTTTATTTTTACTTTTTTTATTTGCTCATTTATTTTTACTTCTTTTTTATTTTATTTTAGTCCCCTTTATTCTCTTTTATTTTATTCCACTCAATTTATTCTATTTTTGGCAATATTTCACTTAGTTCGTTCAATCTCTCACTTCACGTTTTTCCCTGCTAACTGGCTACATGTCGTATACGCAACATATTTTCACTACCAGCAACCCATAAACGCCTTTTTACTCAATTTTTGGTGCGTGAAAATGGCAACGTGACTGAGGAACGTGTGAGAGTGCGTCACACACGATGCAGTATTCACATGTGCATGTATGTACGTATACATCCACATGTGGTAGTTTGTGCCTGCGTGTTTCCTTTTTAAGGCCATCGTGCCCATGCAGTGGGACTGGCGATTGAGAAGCTGCTGCAAAAGCATACAAAAGCCTCTTAACTCCATCAAGTGATCATAAAGCATTTTCACGTCCACTTGCTCGTAGACACATGCACGCATAGCACATTTGAATAGGCAAAAATTACACTCACTGCAACCAGCAAACAACAAAAATGTATGTGTGAGAGGAAAGTGAACAAGAGGTTACGTAAAAGTATAGTGGAAAATGAGCAAAGTGCACCATGTTGTCTTTTTTGAAGCAGCATTGTTGTTTGCCGATGGTAAAATTATGTAATATGCAAATTGTATGTTTATGCTGTTTGCACAGTCCACGCCAGGCCCTCCTCAAATATCACATCAACAGCATCAGCATCAGCATCAGGAACATCAACAGTGGCAATTGCAGTGGCAACATCAGACCCGAAAATATATAGCAGCAGTAACTACAGCGCCTACAAGCTATTTTAATGGTGGGTACTTGTGACTGCAACAAACAACAACACCAACGCCAACAATAATGGCCACAACTGGTGCTTGTAACAAGTACTGCGTATAAATAGCACTCGAAAGTTGCAACCGGTCATGTTGGCAAATGAAAATTCTTTTCGAAAAATGTGTTGGTAAGGCTCTCGCTCCCTCACACATACACACACCCGCACACATACAGCTGAACAGACAAAACTGCAACACATTCAAATCAATTTTCAAATTTTCACCAGCCCCTATGCACCCATATGTTTGTATTGTATGTGTATGCACATGTATAAGTGACGGCGGGTATTTCCATTTCAAAATATATGTCACTTAACGGGCCAATTACCTAAATAAAAAAGTTATGTGCACATAATAAACACGTCAGGCGTATGAACACATAATTGTTACATGATATGTTTGGTCAGCTTTAGTCAATTTGTGTCTTAAACAAGTTTTTTTAAACCCTTCTAGTTAAGCGCAATGAAATATAACCAGCTGAAATAATTTTAGTATATTGCATACAGTGAGTCAAAAAAGTTTTGGCACAGTGGGTTTTTTTTTCTACAATTTTTGCAATGATTCCCAGCCAATTTTTTTCGTTAATTTCTGTAGCCAGCTAAAATAATATAGGGTGATCAATTAAGAGGAGTTTTTTTCATTTGCGTTTTTTTACAGATCGCGCGCGAGTTGTGGCAAACTGTCATCGTGGATTTGTTGAACAGCGTTTGGCATTTCATCATTGAAAGACTCACACCGCAACAACGTCTACAAATTGTTCAACTGTATTATGAAAATCAGCGTTTGAAGAAGATCCGCTGTTTTCGAGCAAAATTTTGTTCAGCGATGAGGCGCATTTCTGGCTCAATGGTTACGTCAATAAGAAAAATTGCCGTATTTGGGATGAAGAGCAACCAGCACAGGTTCAAGAGCTACCTCTACACCCAGAGAAAACAACGGCTGATAAACCAGCTACGATTGAAGCTCGCGAAGCCAACATTACGCGTGTTATTCACGACATACCAGTCGAATGATTGAAAATTGGACCTTCAGACCACCTTAAGCGTAGTTGCGGCCAACATTTGAATGAAGTCATATTCAAAAAGTAAATGTCAAAGAATGTCCTTTCAAATGATAAATAAAGGTTTTGAACATAATTTACATTTTTGCTTTTTTTTAATTATTGAAAAAAGCACCTCATGATTGATCACCCTATATTAGTATATTATATACAGTGAGTCAAAAAAGTTTTGGCACCGTGGTTTTTTTCGGCAACATTTTGCAATGATATCCATGCCAATTTTTTCATCAATTTTTTTAACCAGGTGAAATAATATTAGTTTAATATATACAGTGAGTCAAAAAATTTTGGGCATAATTTTTCTCGTTCATTTTTGTAATCAGCTGAAATAATTTTAGTACTATATATACATTTTCTGCAATATTCGCAATGATTTGCATGCCAATTTTTTTAGCCAGTTGAAATAACTTTAGTATATTATATACGGCCGCCGTAGCCAATTGGGTTGGTGCGTGACTATCATTCGGAATTTACAGAGAGAATGTTGGTTCGAATCTCGGTGAAACAACAAAATTAAGAAAAATGTTTTTCTAATAGCGATCGCCCCTCGGCAGGCAATGGCAAACCTCGGAATGTATTTCTTCCATGAAAAAGGTCCTCATAAAAATATCTGCCGTTCAGTCGGCTTGAAACTGTAGGTGCCTCCATTTGTGGAGCAACATCAAGACGCATACCACAAATTGGACGAGGAGCTCGGCCAAACACCCAAAAGGTTGTATGCGCCAATTATATATATATAGGTATATATAGGGTCACCTATATAACTTTACGGAATTAAAAATGCTATAAAAAAGAAACTACTCAATATTTTTCCAAACTGTTTTTTTTTATTTTGAAGTACAATCCTTCCGGTTAATAATGGAACCCAACTTCATTCATATAGCTGCCTCGGCTAGCCATGCACCATCCCATACGATCGGTCCAATTTTTCAACACATTTTCGATTGTATGCGGCTGTATTTCAGCTATGACATCGCGTATGTTGGTCTTCAGTGTATCAATTGTTGCTGGTTTGTTGGCATCCGTGTGTACGCACGGTTTTTGGTCGGTCACGCGTTGGTTTGTCAATAAGCAACCCAGTTTCTCTTACTTTTTTCGCAAAGTAACGCACATACGCTTCATTCGGTGTTTTTCTTCTTCCTATTGCCGTACGTAATTTTCGTACACATTCTGCAACATTACCGTGATTTTCAAAGTAATGTCGCAATATTTCCCAGCGTTCTTTGAGCGTATACACAACCATTTTCGTTCAGCGGAAGAATAAAACTAATTTTCTGTCAAATCAGATGACAGCTAAGTGTTACCATTCTTCAAATAATACCTAGTTCAAATCCGCAACGATAGATGGCGGGCCCTGTATATATATTATATACCGGGAGTAAAAAAGTGTTGTTCTCATTAACCAACTGTAATAATTTTAGAATTACATATACAGTGCGTCATACTAGTTTTGGCACGTTGCGCTTTTTCTACAATTTTCGCAATGATTTCCATGCCATTTTTTTTGTCTTTGATTTTGTAAAAAAATATGGTCACACTACAATAAATGCAACATATTCTAAAGTTACAAATATACAACAATACAACAAATATACAATTATACAACAATAAAATAATTAAAATATAAAACTTTTTACTCAGATTTTTTTATTTTTTTGTTTTTGGTATGCAGTTTAAAACTCATTTTATTTGAGTCTAACATAAAAAACGTTAATATTTTTAACACGCTTTTATTAGGTCGGGTTGTATGTATGTATGTACAGGGTTGGCCATATTAAACTGACCCATTGAGTAACCCTATAACTTTTTACTGTAATTTCAGATCAGCTAATGACATACCGCGTTGGAAGCGTCAGTCGAAGGAGATTTATACCATGAAACAGTACACCCCAATAAAACGCGCTGAAATTGTTCAGCTGTACATTCAAAATTCCTTCTCGATTGTAAAAACGCAACGTGCGTGGGAAAAAAAAATAAAGTGAAAAGTGCGCCGTCAAAGAACGCAATCAAGCAAATGCACAAAAGATTTTTGTCTTCCGGCACTGTGGCTAATACCCGACGTCCAAATAAAAAGCGGCCAAGACGATCTAACGAAAATATCGCGGCCGTACGAGCCAGTATCGAGTCATCGCCGCGAACGTCAGGTAATCGTCGTTCTGCTCAGTTGGACATCCCTCGGACCACTCTACGACGTATCATTCGTTTGGATTTGGGGATATTCCCGTACAAAATACAACTAAATCAACAACTGTTGCCGGCCGACAAGCCTCGTCGCTTGGAATATGCCAAGTTTGTCGTCCGAATGGCCCAAACTGATGAGGATTTTTGGCATCAAATCATTATGAGTGATGAGGCCCATTTCTCCTTGAACGGAACCGTAAATAAGCAAAATTGCCGTTTCTACGCCACTGAAAACCCACAAATTATTGAAGAGGTACCTCTCCACGACCAAAAAGTTACAGTCTGGTGTGGCATTTGCGCTGATATGGTCATTGGGCCGTTCTTCTTTGAAAATGGTCAACACCAACCATTGACCGTCAATCAAGAGCGTTATCGGGCCATGATAACCGATTTTGTGATGCCGATTGTTCGTGAAAATGGTATGGAGCACTTCTGGTTTCAGCAAGATGGCGCACCACCACACACAGCACGAGCCACCGTCAACTTATTGAAGACTTTGTTCCCTGGCCGTTTGATATCAAAAAGCGGCGATTTTGACTGGCCGCCACGATCACCGGATTTGACGCCACCGGACTTTTTTCTTTGGGGCTATTTGAAATCTAAGGTTTACGTCAACAAGCCAAAGACACTAGGCGCACTTAAGGCCAATATCCGACGGGAAATAGCCGCCATATCGGCCGAGACGCTGGCCAAAACTATGGAAAACGCCGAAAAACGGGCACATTACGCTATACGAGCTAAGGGCGAATACTTGCGCGATATCATATTCAAAAAGTGATGTAAACGAATCTCCTTGAACTAAATTAAATGTTTTTCACAATGAAACACAAAAAAATGTTTCTTTTCCATATTTTTTTAATAATCACATGGGTCAGTTTAATATGGCCAACCCTGTATGTATGTATGTATGTATGTATGTATGTAACGGAATCTTTGAGCTTAATTTTCACTGACTTCTAAAAATCTGATCGACTTGAAATTTTGCATACCTATCAAGGACCGATGACAATGCAATAATCTGATAAAAGTTTTCCATTATCCTTATTAGGATTGCCAGGATTAATATTATCTTTTTTTACTGTGGGCAAAAAGTAAGGTGAATTTGGTTGTAAAATGAAAAATCTTTATTTATTCTTGTAAATCAGTTTCTCAGGCTCCCTCCACGAAATAAGTTCTTCATCCCGATTACTTCTTTATCACGGCCGATAACTGAATAGCTTTAGACTCACAGTCGATAAGAAAGGAATTAAATATAACACGAATATATCGAATCATTTATTCACTGACTGCAATGATAACAATAATTTTCATTCATAATAACAAAAATAGTTTAAAGAAACTAAAAAATACGCTTTTTTGCTAATCGAACTAAAAAGTATAAAATAAAAAATAGTTTAAAAAAACTAAAAAACACGCTTTTATTGCTAATCGAACTAAAAAGTAGAAAATAAATTTTAATGACAAAGAGGCCTATAATGAAGTAATAGCAAATCGAACGATCAGTCATAGTCAACTACCTCAGAACAAAATTATAACAAAAATTAAGATACAAATAGAATAATTAACACACTTTTATTAGCTCGGGTTGTATGTATGTAACGGAATCTTTGAGCTTAATTTTCACTGGCTTCTAAAAATCTGATCGACTCGGAACACGCAACATAGATGACTAGATGGGAAACTCTTTTTCTCGTGAGAGTGCTGAAAAATGTGCATTTTTTATAACATTTGCCAATATTGCCACACCGGTAGAAACATGAACTGGGTATTTTTTTAAACAAAAATTGGGAATTTTTAGTTTCCACACCACCATTGAGGTTAGTATTTAGTGTGCGGTTGTGTAATAGTATATTACTCGTAAACACCTACATATACTAAAAATAAAAAATAGTTAAAAAATAAAATATAGCTTAAAAAAACTAAAAAACACGCTTTTATTGCTAATCGAACTAAAAAATAGAAAATAAAATATAGTTTAAAAAAACTAAAAAACACGCTTTTATTGCTAATCGAACTAAAAAGTAGAAAATAAATTTTAATGACAAAGAGGCCTATAATGAAGTAATAGCAAATCGAACGATCAGTCATAGTCAACTACCTCAGAACAAAATTATAACAAAAATTAAGATACAAATAGAATAATTAACACACTTTTATTAGCTCGGGTTGTATGTATGTAACGGAATCTTTGAGCTTAATTTTCACTGGCTTCTAAAAATCTGATCGACTCGGAACACGCAACATAGATGACTAGATGGGAAACTCTTTTTCTCGTGAGAGTGCTGAAAAATGTGCATTTTTTATAACATTTGCCAATATTGCCACACCGGTAGAAACATGAACTGGGTATTTTTTTAAACAAAAATTGGGAATTTTTAGTTTCCACACCACCATTGAGGTTAGTATTTAGTGTGCGGTTGTGTAATAGTATATTACTCGTAAACACCTACATATACTAAAAATAAAAAATAGTTAAAAAATAAAATATAGCTTAAAAAAACTAAAAAACACGCTTTTATTGCTAATCGAACTAAAAAATAGAAAATAAAATATAGCTTAAAAAAACTAAAAAGCACGCTTTTATTGCTAATCGAACTAAAAAGTAGAAAATAAATTTTAATGACAAAGGGACCTATAATGAAGTAATAGCAAATCGAACGATCAGTCATAGTCAACTACCTCAGAACAGAATTATAACAAAAATTAAGATACAAATAGAGTAATTCAAATTAGAGTTAAAAGCGTGGGATGCTTGATATAGTAAATATTACAATCATTCTATTGGCAACTACCTATGTACAGAAGGTTATGAAACTGAAGCAAGATTTATAATTTTTACACCAATTTTTGCCTGCAAAAATATTGTACAAACTTGAGGAGACCCAGCGAGGCTTGTATACTTCAACTCGATTACCAAAGTCCTTTTCTCAAGCCAATTTCTCATACAATCGTCAGTTGGCGCATTTCCTTCGATGTGTTATGTGGATGTAAAATACGTCTACGAAGCCGCTGTTCCCCTAGACTATGAATTATTTTATGATCTCAGCTTTTCTAAGTCTAATAAGCTAATAAATGAATTGGAGCATGGGAAAACCTAAAAAACTAAAACATCTGGTTACGATTATTCAGAGGATACTTCACAGCAGATAACCAACATTTCTCAGCTTCTGGCAATGAGAAAAATACCAGTGATGTATTGTGTCTAGACCAAATACTTATACGACTACGAGCCCGCTTTATCCCTGCTCTGGGAACCACTTTAGGATCTTAACTTTTCTAAGTCTAGCAGATTAATAAATTTGTAGGGAATAAGCACTGCTGTGCACTTCAAGAAAGTGGAGTTCTTGGTTGTAATTACCATTCAGAGCTTTCTAATAACCAGCTATGTGGGATAAGGCAAAGGGTATTGACCTAGGATCAGCGGATATATTCACTGGTGGTCCAAAGCTGAATAATATTATAATAAATGCAGTGGCGTTCACTCAAAAGTATTGCAGGTGAACCTAACCCTACAGATACCTGACCTTTACACTATAATAAGGACATTATTGAATAATAAAATAAAATTAATTTGAATAATTAATTAATTTGATAAAATTAATCTTCAATTTGGTTCTGAAGAACTTTTTTACTTAATAAAAAAAAATTTTGTTTGATTAAAATTCTTATTTTGACCTTTCGGCGCTACACTGCTTGCCTCTTTGTATACTGATGACAAGTGTGAAATATGACGCCATTTGCAAAAATTATAAAACTTCCGATAGGGTTGTTGATTTTGCGTTACTTTGTGTATGTATGAAGCTTCTACAGCTGTAAAGCTATCTACATAACGGCTTGTATTGTTTCGTGACCGAAATAATTTCATTTGCTTGATTTATTTACTTCGAATGCAATCAAATTTGATAAAATGGCAAATATTTATACCAAAGGCTAATCACCTATCAGCCAACATAGGCGAGTATGCTCTGTTTGCGTGGCCCTTACCACTTTTATATATATTATTTCAGCACATATTTATTTATGCCTTCACGACTTTTCAGTACATAAATTATCGCTATTGGCTTTGTTTAAACTAAATTACACGCATTGAGTATTAAATTTGCATTTTAATAGCTTTTTGTGTTTTGTTGATGTAGAAATCGTATGCAAAATATTACATAGAATGCAATTTGTAGACTAGTCATATTCTTGCACGTAGATACTTACAACTCTATGGTTAATAATAAGTGAGTGAGCAAACTAACTCCTTGGAGGCTGATTTCAAAGCACAAAAATTCTTTAAATTTATTAAATATTAACATATTTCAATTAAGTTGACAGCTATTAAATTTTTCTTTAGTTGTAGATGAAGAGCCAACTCAATTTAAGCTAGACGTCTACAAATCAAAGGAATGCATGAACACACAAGTGTACCCATGTACCTATGTATATGTACCTACCTATGTAGGTACAGTATATGTACCTACCTATGTAGGTACATTCTATAAGAACTGTGAAATTTAGTATGTTTTCATGTTGTAATCAGCGATATCGACTCTGAGCGGTCGACACTCGTCAGGGATTTTTAGAGACCAAACATCCAAACAGAGGAAGACAAAGCAAGATGTTCCGCAGGGTGGTATCCTTTCACCCCCCCCCCCCCCCCCCACAAGGAGGCCAACTGCAGCTCAAGGTAAAAGTCGATGACACACCAATTCCGACTGTTAACAATCCTAAAATTTTGGGTGTAAGCTTTGACAGTTTGCTCTTCTTTTCTGCGCACACAACCGTAATTACCATCAAAGTCCAAAATCGCAACAAGGTCCTCAAATCGCTTGCCGGCAGTATTTGGGGCAAAGACAAAAAATGTTGCTATTGACATTTAAGGCAATTGGCCGGGCGGTTCTAAACTACGCTGTGCCTGTCTGATTGCTTGGAACGAGTGACACGCAGTGGATAAAGCTGCAGACTTACCAAGCCACTGCTATTCGGACAGCGACGAGCTGCCTCCTGATGTCCCTTCTTCAACACCTTCACAACGAGGCACAGATACTCCCGGTAAAGGAGCACAAAAAACTACTCAGCTAACAGTTTTTGCTAGGGTGCTACAGTAGGTTTCATCCTTGCAGACACCTGTTTGAGCCAGATCCGCCCCCCAGGCACGTCAGGAGACCATCACCACCTTCTTAAGCTTCCGACCACCGAATGCCGTCATCGGAGTCCAACCGCCACTTACAACAGATAAAGAGCTCCACTGGCGTAACACTGACACAATTCCGTTCGGAATATTGTAGCAGGTTAAGCCTACTTATCCAAAATTGACCCCGACATACTAAACTTATGTTGCATGGGAAGACACCTCGCACGATACTAACCACCATTTCACATGTCCCACTAAACCCACTCATACCCCTCTCCCTCTGGACCCAACCTGTCGAAACGGCAAACTTCCTAGGCCTACCTTTAGATGAGTTAGACGAAGACGACCGGTGATATACACTCCACTGAAAGGGCTTAGTACTGCTGCTACAACAACAACAACTCTGGATCTACTATTTTCACGATCTATTTTCCAAAAATGCTGACGACCTTGCAATCGTTGCGAGAAACCAACGCGCATTTGTTGGCGGTACGCTGGAGCTGATAACTAAAGCAAAGCTAGTCGACCTTAAAGTTAATGTCGATAAGACAAAATATCTCATTAGGTCTTTAAGCACCACACGCTATGGCAACCTAGAGGTCAGCCACAAAGTCGAGAGTTTTAAATACCAGGGTGTATACCTTAACAGCGCTACAGATCCCCTAATCGTCATGGATGATAGACTATAAGGTACCAATTCAAGTTATTTTGCTCACCTGAAACTTCTCAAAAATAAATTACAATTGAAGTTGTGTAAGCTAAGAATCTACAGAGCGCTAATAAGACCAGTACTACCTTCACCGCTTTGAGCATAAAATCTGACGAAAGATATTTTGACCAGTAAAGGAAGCTAATGGATGGTACGGAATCAGATACAATGAAAACATCGAACAGCTGATATTAGGTCAAAACATTCCGGAGTCAGGATGGACTACAACAGAATTGCGAAAAACAGGTTCAACTCTTTTATTATGAGCAATAAAAAGCGTGAAAGACTGCCAATAATATGGGCAGACGATATTCATGCAGATTTACGCCTTATAAACGCTAGAAGAAGCGACGCATTGAACCGAATCGCATGGAGCGTGATTGTGATGGTAGCACTGGATGATGATGATGACTCATATGCATAAAAGTATTTCACAGATGTCCTATAATATCAGATCTATGGACTATATCTTGTATATATAAGGGAAGTCAAGTCACTAGTCTACGTCGATATAAATATCTACAGCGTTGGGCCTTGTCTGAGCTGGTAGTTGGTGGAGAATTCGAATTCTGGATAGCTTTTTTTATGCCAGAAGTCATTTTTAGACACGAAGTAACATAAAATAAATTTTTCCATAAGGTCAATAAAATATTATTGTAAAGGTGTGCTATTATATAGGGTGGGCCATGAAAAATTTGCTTTTTGAATCGGCTATAAAAAACAAACTAATAAATATTTTTTCAAACTTTTTTTTTTTATTTTGAAGATTGAGCATTGTCATTTATGAATGAAAAATAATATCGCTCATATGACTGCCAGGACTGGCTTTACAGTAGGCCATTCGATCAACCCAATTTTTAAGCACATTTTCGATTGTTTGGGCTCCAATTTTAAAGCATCAATCGTCTCTGGATGGTTCGCATATCATTTGTCCTTAACGGCTCCCCACAAAAAATAGTCCAACGGGATCAAATCACAGCTCCGAGGCGGCCAATTGATATCGGAACTTCGCCTGATTATTCGGTTTTCAAAAACGGTAGCCAAAAGTTCGAGTGTAACTTTGGCAGTGTGACAAGTTGCACCGTCATGTTGAAACCAAATGTCGTCCATGTCATCCTCTTCAATTTTTGAAAACAAAAACTCGTTGAGCATGTCACGGTAACGCTCGCCATTTACTGTAACCGCGGAAGAAGAAGAAGACTCACCACTTTGGAAATAGGTTTTCAATATTTCCCAATTTTGTTCAAGCGTATAGCGTCCCATTTCGTAAATGTCAAACCTTTAGGTAAATTATGAACACATTTGACATGTCATTTGTGTTACCATTCTCAAAAAAATAGGTGGTTCAAAAAGCAAACGCTATATGGCTCCCCCTGTATTTATGATATAATTTTGATCATCGAAAATTAAGTCA
Source organism: Anastrepha obliqua (assembly GCF_027943255.1). NCBI lineage: Eukaryota > Metazoa > Arthropoda > Insecta > Diptera > Tephritidae > Anastrepha > Anastrepha obliqua. Next base: position 103,063,996 of record NC_072896.1, on the reverse strand, counting down.
CTTAGGTGACCCAATTCTGCTCGAACTAAAGTTCTAAGAGATGCTCGCATTAACCCAGCTCACATTCCGAAAATGAAGTTAGCTCCTCCAATATCTTTATGATTCATTGAAAAAAGTTGCTTTTCGATGAAATATTTTTTGAAGTCTCTAAGACTCTGAACTCCAGAATGTTTTTATGAGGATCTTTTTCATGGCATAAATACACTCTGAGCCAAGGGGCGACCGCTATTAGAAAAAAACTTGTTCTATTATTTGATGGTGAAACATGGTGAATCGACCCTGTGTAGTAATCTCGAACAGTAGTCACGCGCCAACCTTTCGACTACGGCGGACGCACACTATAAATTCGAGAAGGAGCTCGGCCAAACTCCCAATTAAGGGTGTAAGCGCCAATTATAATAAGTTTCAAATTTCGAAAAAAACCGCAAGGAACTTATTCATAGTCCTATTATAAAAAATTATTTTATTTATAAAGCAACTCCAATAATTTCTGAATTAAAAACGAGGTGGCAATGACGTTCAAAGTATATAATAAGTTTTAATTAAAATGTTCTCAATCATAATTTGGTTATACCTACATTCAGAACTGAATTCATCTATACTACTATTCACTATTTGCGTCTTAATAAATAGGTGGCAACGCTATACATAAAAAAACTAATTAAGGTTTTGTTGTTAATTTTGAACATACCCATAACCTCACCTATAATTGAATTTTGATTCTGGTTAAAATTAATCTTTAAAATTAAGTGGCAACGTCATTTCAAATTTTTTTTTATATTAAAGCTTTTTCTCCTGATATGTGCTTATATATTCTTCTGCAATTAATATATTTTTGTAAAACAAAATCTTAAATTAATTCAAAAAACAAAAAGTAAGTGGCAACATCATCATCAACTAAAATATTTCTTTAATAAAGCTTGTTTAAACACATCAATACATACTTTATATCTTAGTATTCAAGTGAAATGTATAAATTGCAATTTTCGCGATAATATTCAGGTGGCAACGCTATCCAAAAATGTTTCAAATGATTTCTCTTAAAATTATTTGCATTGATACCCATGCTATCAAACGTATGTATGTATATTTAAAAAATTTTTTTTTATAGGCTTTCCAATAGAAAAATAAAATGTTAAGATCGAGGTAGTAGTTTTTCAGTGATGCTCTTTGTTAAGCAAAACTACCCGGCATTGATGGCTAAGAAAGAAAAATGTTCCGGACGAGGTATTTGTTGCCTAATATTTTACAACTGACCTTACAAATTATTTTAATTCTAAAACAAATTCTAAAAGCTAAGCCCATGTGTTTGCAACGTGACCGGTATTTTGCTGATTATGCGTTTCCCACGTATTAGGTTACCATCATATTTTTGTTGAGTTGTGTGAATATTGCGTTACCTTATCTGTGTCTGTGTCAAAGGAACCACAATTATTCATGGAGTATAAAAGATATATATTTAAAGTTTTGTTTTTACATTAAAGTATGTACAAAACTACGAGTCGTTGTCTAGTATAGCCTGGCATCCTCTCGGCATGCTTTGAACCAGCTTTTGTGCGTAGCTCGTCCACAAATAGGACCAGATTTCGCGAACTTAACGTACGAGTTGGACTGGCTTTCCGGCGATATGCGTTTCATAATTGCCCACACATTTTCAATGGGGTTGGCTTTTGGGGATAGGGAAGGCGTAAGATAATTTCGGCCCCTTTCGAATGAGTGCATAATAATACCGCCTCGAAACGCTTCGCGTACTTCTCACTCAGTTTTGTTTGGTTGCGTATACAGGAAAATTGATGACACTAACCTAAGTTAGCGCTGGCGTCGTATCCCTTGGGAGCCCGTGGGAGAAGCAAAAAGCAGAACGAAATATATCTTTAAGTTACAAAAAACCCGGTTCTTTTCTTCTAACACAGACTGTATGTATATATATGTATAGGCACATAAAATACACCATTTAAATATTTATCGAATGTTCGACATTTTTTGCTCCTACTGTACTTAGACAAGTATATGTTTAATTTTCATAGATATTCGTTGGTATGAAAAGTTCAAGAAGCTGCATAACTAAGAAGATGTCAAAATTCCATAAAATTTTCCTTTTGTTATATCGCTTTATAAAACTCTACGCACACATACATACATACGAGTATATGGAATTGCTTTTGATTTGTCAGTTTAACCAGAAAATTTCAGCATAACATGTAACAAGAAATTTATATAAGTATAATTTTTGTTATGCAAATTACTTGTGTGTATGTGTGTACACAGTTAATTAAAATTGCTACTGTTGCTGGACGCTTGAAGATGGGCATTAAGTTGACGTAAAGAGAAGATAAGACCAAGTGGCAAAATGCACTGTTGGATGTGCAGTTGCTTTTGTATACTCGTATGTGCATACAGACATATATAGAATGCAGCGAAGAAGATTTCACGCAGAAGTCAACTTAAGAAGTAGTTGAAAGCCATACAATTACACCCACATCTGTGGCTTCTTTGAGTACATTTGCATATATTTATTATTGTATGTGTACTATATAAATACATACAAATACCGACTTATAGAAGAATCTTAAGTATTTAAATAACTTTCTACTGGTATTGCCTTTGAACTCTTTGCTCGAGTCTCAAGCAAATTTATTTGTGCGCTTTTATACGAGTACATACACTTGGGCAGTAATGGGCAAAACTTAAGCATTCGCCTAGTGAAATTTTATGGAACATATAAGTATTATCAATATTAAGTTGAAAAGTAAATGCATTGAAATTTTACCAGAATACTTTTTTCAGTACATGCCCAATTCAAAAACAAAGAACTCAATATACATATGGACATTACATTACATACATATGGTCAATAAAATAGGTACGCTGCCTTTACATGACAATTTCCTTATTGCACTCGGAAGTATTTTAAAGCTATCATTGAAATATCGGTTTTTTAACAAGTGGCATCACCGCTTTTGTGAATTTAAAAGAGCCGTTATATTAAGTTGTGTTATTAGTTGCACAAATTCAGTTATTTTCATAAAGCGTAATTTTGCGTGGCGACTAAAATAGGTATTAAGTGAAAAATATTGAATTTAGCGCAAGTAGCGAATTAGACAATTCATTTAATAACTAATAATTAAACTGAAAAATGGACCATACGCAGTATTAACGGTTAAGGAGAGGAGACTTGTTGTGTACCTTTGAAACCAAAAAAAAAAAAAAACATTGTACAAATTAATCGTATAAACGTATACTTGCAAACGCGGAAGCCAATCTTAAAAGGACAAAATGTCCGCTTGGATTCAACAGATCAACTACCAGCTTCCTCAACTGTATTACTATATAACAGGTATTATATCGGGTGTACCTCACAAGGACTTCTGCAAGAGTTGTGAAGAATAAGAAGAAATTGAGTGGGTACAACACTACCTCAGTGAATGTCCTGCACTTCAACGGAGCCTTGCCAAATATCTTGGCGATTATTTCTTTGAAAACCTGAGAAATTTGTAAACTGTCACAATCTAACCTTCTTGAAAAGGTCTAAGTCGTTTCAGCAACTTACTTAGGGGATGAAAATCAAATGCAGGTAATACAATGGGCCTTAGGGCCACCGAGTGTCTTGCCTTAGAAAAGCAACATGGCTAACTAACCTAACCTAACCTATCGCTGAGTCACTTGGACGGCCCAAAATGTACTCAAAAAATTTGGCTCAAAAAATTTACAGAACAACAAAATCCACAGAAAAAAAAACGACTTACACTACTAGTAATTTAATTTTGACTCTTGCCAAGAGGGATTCTCTTAAGTCACCAAAGGTCATTGCAGCTCAGATCAGCAACGTAGTATCAAGCAGAAGCAAAGTTCCTCTGTTGAAATAAGCAAATTTAAGAAGGAGGACCAGTTTTGCTCTAGAGCCCAAGCCATGGCATGGACCAAAGGTTGTGAAAAAATTGTATAACATATGTACATTGAAGAAAATAAAACAAAAATAAATTTACTTTAAATGATGTTGGGCGTAATGACAGACCTCTTAAAGGGAACAGTTCTCAACGCGGTTCACAAAAAAAAACAGTCAAGAACGGTGGCGACAACAATATGATTTGATGATGCTTCATCAACATCAAAGCAACGCAGTTCGGAGTAAACCATTGTTTCCGTTACAATTCGACTCTACGCCATTCGGTCATCCGTTTTACGTTTGATATCAGAGCGACTAGCGACTGCGAGTATTGTAGTCGATGGAACGATGAGCTGTATGAGCTTTACGACGACATAGACATAGCGCAGCGAATAAAGATCCAGCGGCTTCGTTTACGGGATCATGTAGTCCGAATGGATACCAATGGTGCGGTTCTGAATGTTTCGATACGGTACCAGCTGGTGGTAGCAGAGAAAGAGGAAGGCCCCCCCTGCGTTGAAAAGATCAGATGGAAAAGGACTTGGCTTGACTTGGTGTGTCCAACCGGCGCCGGTTAGCACGAAAAATAAATCACTGGCGCGCTCGGTAAAACTCGTCCAAAATCGCTTAAGCGGTTATCTCGCCAATCACAAAGAAGATATCGAAACGGATACTTTCCATGCTAAAATGTCGAGATGTGCTCCTTTTCCTTACATATCGGCTTAATATCTTTTACTTAATCTTCCTCACTTTTTAACAATAAAATGCTGACATCCTTTGTTTGATAATGAATAAAAAAATGATGCCAAAACAATTCATAAAAAAAATTATAATATGAAAAAAGCACAAATAGGTGCCTGTGTTTTAGCCAATACTGTAATTGTAGTTTCATTATACACATTCAACATTCCACACCTATACCCATTTGTACGATGTATGCTGTTTCATGCCAATGCATGACTGAATTCTACATATGTGTATGTACATACACTTACTAATACATACATATATATAGGCATTCTTCAACACTTTCTTGCGCAGACATTTGGATAATAACTTTGCCAACAATCATTAATGTTTTTGTTATGCAATTTAATTAGAGATTCATTTCTTAAATAAATAGTGCACAAAGACATTATTTAGCATCTATAGCCGCAAGCTAGACAAACCAGACAAAAGTATAGTTAAGGTAGGAGTTCGTTTAGCAAACAAAAGTCGAGCTGCAGAAATCACATGAAAGATGGCGCATCGCATCAGGCCTAATTACAATGAAAAAAAGCAAGGAAACTGCTTTTTTAAGGATCCTTTCCTACATCAAGTAATGGTGATCATCAGCGGTCACAGCTTAATGGGAACCCACGCCAATGGGATAGGTCTTTCGCTAAACGGTTTTTACCGTAGCTGCCGTTAGGAGTCCAAAAGCATTGAGTACAGCATTGCTTGGTCCAGAATATGACGGAGAGCTGTATTTACGGCAGACCTAAAACTTTAACAAGACAACGCTATGAGCGACAAAAAGCGAAACGGAAGCATGTTTCACTCCAAACAAACTCAGCATATCTAAGGACGCAATACGATTTGTCAACGGCGAAATGCTGCATCTCTCCCACCAAAGTGTACCATGGAGTTGGTAGCAGCGGAAAGCTGACTGATGTGACTTATTCACTAGACTTTGCTTCATCTGATCACTGCTTTTTTTCATCAATGGACAGAGCAGCCTCGATGGCTCGTTTAAAACAAAAAAGTTTACTCTTTCGGCTAGACACTCACATATTAATTAAAAGGAGGAAAAATGCAATGCAACTGCAAAAGGGGCAAATGAAGCGGCGGAGTGAACACTACGGTGAAATTCGGAACCAAAAAAATGGCTCAGATAGCCCGCAGCTGGAATCCTTATGCCATAATTCCTCACCGCAAGTGATATTCGTTGCAATAAAAGCTCTGAAAAGCAATGAAGCAGCCGATTAAGACGGTCTACCAGCTGAAACTTTTAAGACTTGCCCAGAGCAGAGAATTTTAGACGAATGAAAACTTCCCGATGACTGGTTACAAGGTAATTTAGTCCTCCTGCCATAGAGAGGCAGAAACTACAAAAGATTAGTGTTGCTCTCAAAGTCGTCTACGATCGTTAAATGTGTGTTAAATCGCATCAAAACCTCCATAGACAATACCTTGGAAAAACAGCAAGCAGGTTTCAGAAGCAACCATTCCTCTGCAGACCAAATCAACACACCACAAATCATTGAAGAATTCCGGCGAAGTTGGTAGCAATAATACGCGCGCACTATACTAACTTTAAGTGAAGAATTCTGCACAACGACAACTTTCCGGAAAGCACTCTCACCAGTCCTGGCATACGACAAGGCTGCTTATTGTCTCCTTTATTATTTCTAATTGTTATAGATGATATCTGCCTTCGCTCCGTCAAACACACCGACAGGCAAAACAGAATTGACGATTTATTCTCAGCATCATTGAGTGCAGGTTTGAAAGACGAGAAAACGAGAGCTATGAAAATTTTGTCTACGAACAGCTACCATTCCTCTTTTGTTTACCTGAGCAGTATTTTTTAGTTAATAAGGAGACTCAGCTCGACAGTAGCAAGAGCCAATAAGCGCAAAATAAATAAGACAGCAAATTAGTTCAACCTCAAATTAAATTGATAGCCCATAACCGAACAGAGCGAAAGGTTCGTTATTCCTTAAAGCATTCGATTAAATGAATTATGACCTTGAAAATATTAAGTATTTAATGCATTACGAACTTTGCAAAAAAATTTCATAATCCATTCACTTGGCTTCAAATTGAAAGTACCAAAATGTTATATAGGTACAAATTTAGCAGCAATTTACTATTGCAAAGTTATATCCTTGCATGACGAAAAGCTTTCATTCTCATCTTAACTTACAAGCCACTCGTATATGATTTGAGAAGTAGTAAGAACTTTATATTATTCTCTAAATACGTTTTAATGCTTATAAAGCTTTTCAAAATCCACCCAGAGTGAGTATTTAGAAAGTCAAAGAAAACACAAATATAGGAATTTCAAAGCATTTTTGATTCTTTTCTGCCATTGAAATTTTACTTTCATCAATCAGAGGGAAATTTTTCCAAGCGCTATTTTTTACTATTTTTATATAAATTACTATTATTAAATATTTTTTTTTTTTTTTTGATTTTGCAAAACGCTTTACTGAAGCATTAAAATTTCTAAATAATTCTGATTCATAAATTACTATTGCTAGCAGAAAAAAAGTAAATACGTATGTGCATTAGGGTGGTTCAATAAAACACCAGCCAATATTAAATTTTTAAAACGAAAAGGCTGTTTGTAGTCAGTAACTCTTTATTGTTTTTTTTTTTGTTGAATATTTTTAGTTTCATTACCGGTAGCACAAATGTAAAATTTGTTTTTATAATTGGCCGTAGGAGAGGCAGTTAGTAGATCAATACTTACTTTTTTAAAAGTCTCTTTCTGCCATATTAATTGTCATTGAAAAGCAAAAACTAATTTGAAGGCACTTGCATTTAAATGGATAAATTGTTGAGATAATTGGATTTTGCAGAGTTAAAATATAGTCTTCTTGCGGTAATCAGTCAAAATAGTTTGTTTAAAAGTATTTTTTGTAATTTTTTTCACATTCAAAAGTTTGCCACGTATAACCTAAGTGGTTGAATTTCTTAAAAGTATTGTCAGAACCTCGGCAAGCAATGGCAAACCTCCGAGTGTATTTCTCCTCATAAAAAATATCTGCCGTTCGGAGTCGGCTTGAAACTGTAGGTCTCTCCATTTGTGGAACAATATCAAGACGCACGCCACAAGTAAGAGGAGAAAGTCGGCCAAACGCGAAAATTGTTTGTTTATTTTTTATTATCACAACGCCAATATTTAATGTGATTTGATGTGCTAGTAGTCCTAAAATCTTCGGGTTATCTAAAAATTCGCATGGATAAACAGTTGATGCATCTTCATTAACAGCCAAATCTATACGTCACTTCATCTGCGTGTATTTTTTCCGGAATTATGAAATTTATTACAGCTATGTTCTCATTTTTCGGCCTTCATAAGTGTTACTCGTTCGCTAGCCCAAGTTTTGTCCTATTTCTGGTAGTGTTTTTCATCTAAAGCAACTTCAAAAAGCAGATCGTTATGCTCTTTCGAACACATTTTGTCATTCATCAAACGCATATCCTAACAACTAATTAAATAGTGTTATTCATTTTTTCAATTGAGATGGCAACACCGTTTCAAAAAAATATATTGAACTAAATTTATCTTCGACTTTAAATTGATATATAAGTATATACTTGCATATACCATACATATTTTTACAACTAACATATTTTTTTTTAATATCAAAAAACAAAAAATGTATGGCCACATCAACTAAAATATTTCTTTATTAAAGTTTGTTTAAGCATCTTTCATTTGATATCCATAACTCATTCGCAAGCCTAAAACTTCTGCTCTTTTTGACAGTGTCATTCATCAAATGTAAATTCAAAAAGTATTATAAGTCAATTCCATACTTTTTGAATTAAAAAATAAGTAGCAACGCCATTTAAAAAAAATTAAAGCTTTTTCAATCATAACTTGCATAACTCTGACGACTTATTACCTAATTCATCTGGCCTCTTATATACCATTTTGGCCTTAAGCGTTAGGTGGCAACGCCACGCAAAAATAATTTATTGATTTTTTCGAACACATTTTGTCATTTATCAAATTCATATCCTAACATCTAATTAAACTTTGTTATTAATTTTTTTTCAGATTAAATGGCAACACCTTTTAAAAAATTATATTAGATTAAACTTGTATTCACCTTTAAATTGATTCATTTATTTACATTTAAACCCGTTTTTATAATTAATATTTTTTTCCCTAATATAAAGAAATATATGTATGTGGCAACATCAACTAAAATATTTTTTTGTTAAAGTTTTTTAAGCATCCTTCATTTGATAACCATATTTTAGTATTCGAATGAAATGTGTCAAAACTTTTTAATTTTTCAATTAAAATCATGTGGCAACACCAGACAAAAATATTGGAGTATTACAGTCCATACCTAATATTATAATGTTCAATAATATATAGGTGGCAACGCTATAAAAGAATTTGATTTTGGAATAGATTTTTCTTAAAAATACTTGCCTTGCAACGCAAATATTACTACTAATTATTATTGCAACGCAATAAACCATCTACGATCCATACGCTTTGCAATGGTATAAAAATGCTAAATTGAGCATAGCAGTTTATGTGTTATGCTCTTTATAAATGACAAAACTTCGCGATTTTTTTTTTTTAATTTTAATTTGGAACGCAATCTTCCACTCGATCAACGCACAGATCAACGTAAATTTACAACACACAACTTGGATCTTTCTAACAACTGTGAGAGGAAGAAAAAAACAATTTATGTACCAGTTCCTTGTCCAAGATAAAAGAAATTTTTCCAGTCTAAGCCGAGAATTCTTAATCAATTCAAGGGCCTCAGAACATACAGAAATCAAAGATGTTCTGCTAAGCTCCGATTGATTATAGAAGAGATTGGACCGTAAGTGTTCCCATACAGCACCAAAACTGGGTCTCAGTGTGCTTTAATACAGAATAACAGTAATAATCTAAACTTAACCGAGATATTCAAACTTTGTGTTTGTCTAATTGATCAAAAAACTAAAAGTCAAAATTGAAAAAGAAGAACCGTGGATCAACCTAATACTCAATAAACCCACATACAGATACTTTTATTTACTGCTTGTTCGACTTTTCATTTATTTATTTGCCTACAAATTTAGAAGAGGTTAATGCACAACCTACATACACATACAAGGTGTTTCAATTAAGTTCCGGGAATTTGTTCTTAAAAAAATTTTGTAATCGACCTTCACAATTGTCTCCTGTAACACTAGACATATATTCTAAAATTCTTCGCACGGTTAGAAACATCCTTGATAATTTTTCGAAGTTAAACCGTTCCGCGAGTAAAGCTTCCTTGAACTCTTCTCCGCAGCCTTAACGAGTTTTCTTGGAATGTGACTTATTTTTAGGGAATAAGAATACGCAGCGGACGATATGGATAAGAGGGTGGACGTGGTAATGTAACAATGCGTTTTGCCGGCAAAAACTCTTGCACAATGAGTGAGGAATGGGTTAGCGCGTGGTCGTTATTCAAGGTCCAGCCATTCTTGGCAATTTTGGCAATCACTGTCTGTCCAGTAGAAACATATTCACGGTAGGTTAGCCAAGTTGTTTTTCTAAGTCAAGACACTCGGTGGACCTGAGGCCCCATGTGATACCATCATTTGATTTCCATCCCCTCACTAAGTTGATGAAACCACTTAAATCTTTTTATGAAGGTAACTAATCTCTCCAATGAGACATTTTACAAATTTCCGAGGCTTTCAAAGAAATAATCGCCAAGATATTTGGCAAGGCTTCCTTTAAGTGCAGGACATTCACTGAGGTAGTGTTGTACCAACTCAATTTATTTTTCTTCTTCACTACTTTTACAGAAGTCAATAAGAGGTGCACCCAATCGACTGGATAGGGTACTAATAGTGCTGTGACCCGTTATAACACTTTTAAGGACGTTGGTAGTTGATTTGTTGAATCCAAGAAGACTTTTTGTCCTTTTAAGTTTCAATTTCGCCCAGGCTCAAGTCAATCGCAGTGTACAGTTCGTTTAGAGGAATGTTTATGTCCTCTACCACTCGCTTTTCTTTGCACACTCAACCGCTCTTCCATTTTCCTCCACTCCAGAGTGGCCGGTTACCCAACAAATATTCTTCCAAACTTAGATTTCAATTACTATAAAATTAAATAATTACATATATTTTTGTTTTAAAACACACTGTGAGTCTAAGTTCTTAATCTCTAAGTTCATGCTCTGTATTTCTAGATTATTATTTCATCAATTACCGTCTTGTTTTCGACCTGTTACAGCCAATGTGAATTCTTCAGTATGGCACTAAGACGGTTACTTTTGAAAAACCCAAATAAAACAAAATTAAACTTCAACTGAAACTAAAGAAAAGTTCCACTCTTTTCAGATATATATGTAACAACGCTGTGTAGCCAGTTTCTGAGTTATAACTAAATTCCAGCAAATTAATTGGCCCACCTCGTATGTACATTGTGCAATACGCCTTACTCGTATGGTAAGTGATTGCGTATACGCCCCGGTGATTCAACAAAGTGCACTCTCAACTTGCATGTTAAAGTTCGAAAAGGCTTTTCTATTTCAAATATTATCAAATTGAAAGATTTAGATTTGATATGATAGCGCACACACACTTGCTCACTTATGCATATGCACATGCATGTGTATGTAATGCACATTCCCATCAATATATTGAAATGTTCGAACTTAGTTGGTCGTTTCGAGTAATCAAATGATTTGCTCGTGGTTCATTGGCACTTTTCAGGAACATCAAAGCGCTGCATTGAACTATACTTTTATACATAGTTGTGTTTGTGTGTGTGTTTGCAGTTTTGCTTATATTCACATATAGTATACACATAAATCACTCGTACGCTTGACTGCGCGAAAACGCATATTTGCCTGCTGTTCGTAATTTGAACTGCTCTCTTGCATGGTGGATGCATTCAACTTGAAACTTGGTATTCATATTGCTTCAGCGAATTGAATTTCCTCCGCTTGAGTTTGTAGTATCACTAGTCAATTATTTTGCTAGTTTCTCCGAAACTTTTCTTATTTACTACTACATAAATATCCCATGAATTTCAGATAATTTTCGTTATGCGATGTAAATGTGAGTGCAAATGTGTTGAGCTGGTTTTAATTAAGAAGCACTGGAGAACAAATTTTCATTGTTGAATTTGCTCGATGGGTTGTGCTAAATAAAATGGAAACTATTGTGCCCTAATGAGGGGTTGAAACTCACAAAATACCAGTTAATATTATTTCTAAGAAATAGTGCAACTGCACCCCAACGTGCCACAATTCTCGCTGTTATAAAACTTCAATTTCTTTTTTCGGTAATCTTTGCACTTTGAAATTAGTCAAAATACGAATTTTTTACATTATTTTTTGAGAACTACATGTTTGAAATGCCACAGCGGGAAGCATTTTATTGCATTTATATAATATTACTCACACATAGCTCGAGCAGTTGGGCGGAACTTTAAAGCATATTTGGAGCTGCCAATCAATTTTGAACTTTGACTAAGTTACATTTGGTTAAATGGTAGCCCCAAGAGCGCTCACTTAAAAGACAAGTCAAGTTGATCTTTGTGATATCATTACAGAAGGAAAAAGAGGGAGAAAACAGCGTAGATAGGATAAGATAAGAGGAGAGAATTGCAATCGAACAATAACTAAAATTACGTTTGTACCAACTTCTTCACGCTAATGATGACCCTCAAGTGGATGATATCTAGGCGTGCTATATCAAAAGATACAACAAAGAAAGGGTAGCCGAGATGACTAAATCTAAGCTCCGCAAGAAAAGGAAAGCTAAGAAAAAGCTGCCGAAATGATTGCATCTCAACCTATAGAGTAATGATGAGTCTTACAGCATGCAATTCCCGGTAAGCACACCCACAAAAATCAAGAGCTGAGGTTTTTCCACCTAACAAGCTACTTCGAGCACTTGCGTATCTATACGTGGCTAGAAGGACATCATGACTTTGTAACTTTATGTATTTGCCCCGTGCTTGGTAAGTTGACGTGAAACTCACCTTTCTAGAAGCTGACCATAGGTAGTCAAGTCAATCCCCATCGTCTCTTTTCGCGAAAAACCCACCTTAGGAGTCCCCTATTTAGCTAGCCCACCCACCTAACAGTTTCCAGTATTGTTCCTATAGCCAGGTACCGAAGTGAGCCTAATATCGGAATATTTGGATGCGGTCGAAAGAGAAGTCAGGCATACTCCGACCAATTTCAAGTGAACCGTCGTCGCACCCAAGGCCTTAACTCCCTACTGGCTGTCAAAATATATATTTACTACCCTCATTTTTACAACGCAAGTGATCATCCAATCAGTTGCTCCTTTGATTGCGGCTATCTCCACGTGCAGCACAATGCAGTAGCCTTAACTTGAATTTCATGAGGATCTCCATCAACCCGTTCACAGATTCACAAGGTATTGTCTCCAAATGCTGTATCCCGACCACTCTTCCCTTGATAGAAGAATATACATTGATCAAAATTTCCAAGGATTCTTTAATACCTCCTTACTTCTACGAGTATAGCAACCTCAAGTCGTCCCTCTGTGACAGACGATTCACAATAAGAGTAAACCATTTTATTGTCGAGGAACTTCTCATATTGGCTAGTGAGTCTCAGAGAAGCGCTTTGGACCGACGTTATACACTTTTTAAATTTGATATTTATAGGAATTTGTTAACTTTAAGATTCGCGGCTGAAAACCATGGTCTTAAAAATTCTAAGGGAGTTCGGGTTGGGTTAATGGAATTCGAACTTTTGGCCTTAGCTGCATAGGATGGACTATACAGTGGTTTTTTAATCACTAGAACCCTCGCCGGAGTGTCATTATCATTTCTCCACGGCACGAAATAAATTGTTTTATGCCTGCACAACTCTGGGATAGATTGCAGACTTATTTCCAATTGTTGAAAAATTTGGTGCGCGTTTTGGAGCGGTGGTATCGGTGTCACATTTTGTTTTTTTTAAATGCAGATGGAAAGGGCAGGCATTCTGGTCGAATTTTAGTCTTTGTAGCACAGGATGAGCTATTTTTTGTGACCGGAAAATGAATACGTGGACTTGGACGATCTTTGATTTTAACAAATTAGCGTATCATAACACACACCTTATTCCACAATCGGTCTTTTGCACACCAAGTTAAGTAATCGTGTCATCAGCCATCTCCACGATATCCATTGCCCATGAGAGCTACAATTTGATGCGCTTTGGGAGTGCAATGACGAGACAATGTTATTCAAACAATCCATTAATGATTAATGTCCTTCAGCTGAATGTAGAGCAAGCCATTCGTAGGATAGGGTCAAAAACTGTCACAAAGTTTTTGGAATACTGGGTGAACTGATGAGCTACTAAGAAAGCCAGCCGAAGCTGCCACATAAATAAATTCCACTGTACCTATGAATCATATTAGTACACAAATATGTGTATCCAAAATAGGTGAGTAAAGTAGTACAGATACTACTGGAGCAGTTGTCGAACTCTCCGTCTGCAATAATTCTTATTAAAGAGTATCAGTGCCTCCTCTGCCAACAGTTATTAAACCAAAAATCACGACCAAGTGGCGAATAAAAGCATTCAATTAACTTTGAAGACGTGCGGCAGCCAATATCAAATTAAATGCCTTAACTGCAGCAAACCATAAATTACCTACTCAACTCAGCTGTAATTACGCTACATACTCGCATATGGGAAGCTTGCAACGGTTTGCCCACGCGTCGACGTTGATATGTTGTTTTTAAAAATGTATGAACATATAATTTTTCACATATTTTTAAAGTTAATAGCAAATCGAGAGCAAATTGTAAAACTTTTATAGGGAAATATGAAATATTATAAAATAATTACGAAGTTAAAGCGCAGTGAGTGCATACAGCGAATGGTGCCTGCCTTAAACGCTTTTCACATGAAACTCAATTTTTTAAGCGGTGCTAGATTAGGTTAGGTTAACTCGGCTGATATTAAGCCACGCATAGACCTTTTGGTTCTTAGCGATACCAGATGGAAACTGACCTTTATTAAGATTTAAAGTAGACACCACGTAGGATGCCAACGCGTTTAGCAAATCTAAGCTGCGCAAGTGGATATATATATTTGAGACCCTCAAACTGTGGAGCTCCCAGGTATTTCGAGCGCGTTTTTGATGATGTCGGACAAAGACACAGAAGGTGCCCTTTCTTGCATCTCTCTATATCCTCTCTGCACTTCCTGAATTTGTCGTTGAAGGTTGACAGCACTCATAGTTATCTCATCACTTTTTCGTTTCCTATAATCCCTTTGTGACACCCAGTACCCTTCTTTTTAACTCTTTTCCTTCCTCTCTATGTCTTCCCTACTCCGTTGATCATTTTTTGACTTAACACAATATGAGGTTATTACCTTTATTACTGCTTGACTGTCCACGTACATATTAGTAATTGAGTTATTTGCAGTTTTAGTGTACGCCAGCTCCACTGCTTTTCCAACAGCGAAAATTTCCGCTTGGAAATTACTGCTCTGGTCCGACAGCTTGATTGGCTATGTCCGAAGGTTCTGTAAGTAAATACTCCAGCAGCTACTAATCTTTCCGCCAATTTTCCTGCAAGATTTTCCACCATAAGGCCAATAGGTGGGGTGCTAAGTGTCGTTTATGGAGCCACCGTAGGAGTGGTTTTCATTGTTCATCCGCTCATCGGCTGCTATGCACAGATCAGCGAGTCTCTGAATCCTTTTGAATGACCTTAAATATATCAATTTTCTTATAACTGTCCATCATACACAGAGCCCACATATGAATAGCGATCTAATTATTGCCGTGTAGCTCGAATGCATCGAATGAGGGTGATAGATGCCAAGTAAGGCCCCACATTCACACTTTCCTCAATTTTGCTTCCACAGTAATTTGCTGTTCAGTATTACTTCAAGGTGCTTCGCATGATCTATGAGATGTATTTTGTTCTTACCCAGCTTCGGGAGGTTCCACGCTAGGACCTTATACTACCTAGTAAAAAGTACCATGGCTTTACTCAGTCGTATCAAGTCCATGTGCTAAAGTGGCGCTAGTAATTAAAAAATTGTTGTTAAATCAACTGCTTTCACTTTCGTACTGATCTCCATAGCCGCCAGCGTTCCTGAGGTTAAAATTTTTCTTGCTAATTAGCTTACGGCTTTGTATTTTCTAAGCCTTTCCGGCTTCTTATAAAAGAAAAGTAATGGTACTATTTTGTTTCCTTTCTTTATTCACAAATGGGTTGATATTTATGTATATTTCTGGCTTTGGGCACTTTTAAATGTTGTCAGGCCTACTCTGACATTTCCACTCGAAATTACTGAGTAAGATCGTTTTCTCCTCCGCGAGATTGAGGTAAATCTAGGCTTTGATAAAAGAGCATCAATAAGATTTTTCAAACTCACATTGAAGTAAAAAAGCTGTGTATTGATCTTCATGAAAAATACTTTCAAAACCAATAAAACAGTTTTCAATCCCCAATGGCTATTTTGCCATTGCTACGCCAGAAATACAAGGCGAAGTCCAAACGGAAAAAGATGACCTCTACGGACGCAAAACGTGTCCTTTCATGGCCTAATGCAATTTTCTGTATGGGTAGAAGTCACAGGGAGCCATATCAGGTGAATACGGTGAGTAATTGATGGTTAAAATACAAATTCTAGTCAAAAAATCAGTCACAAGAGTGAATCGATGAGATAGTGCATTATCATGCACCAGCTTCCTCCTTCGCGGTATTCAGGGCGAGTTCGACGAATGCGATGCAACAAACGCTTCAAAACGCCAGTATAGAAAACTGAATTGACGGTTTGGCCCGTTGGCACGAACTCCTTGTGGACAATTTCCTTGGAATCGTAAAAACAAATGAGCATCGACTTGATTTTTGACTTCTCAAAATGCGAATTTTTGGGTGATGCTTCATCTGGAGCCTTCCTTTCGGCACTTTGACGCTTTGTTTCAAATTCATGTTGGAAACCCCACCAGATGCAATGTTGTAAAGGAAGTTCTCGTCTTTTCTCGCCTCTTTAATGAGATCTTTCGAATGTTGAATTCTGAAAAAATTTTGGTCCTCAGTTAACTTGTGTGGAATGATACACAGACCTTTCGTAAGCCCAAATTATCAGTTGAAAGGCGATAAATCGATGTTTTGAAGTTATTCAACTCCGATTCCATGAATTTAAACGATGATTTCGGTTCGTTTTTGATAAATTTACGAACAATTTCGATGGAGTTTTATGACGCCAATCTTGCTTATTTTGGACTTCACCTTATATAAATAACAACCGTCGCACTATATGAATCTACCTTATAATAATACAATTTCCAAGTTGCAACGGCTCACAAAGTAATATAAACTGTTCAAGACTATTACGAGCGTTGTTATTATTACATGGAAGGTGGCGAAAATGAACAGCATTTTGATTTTCTAAAGCGCTAACCTAAACTGGTGCAAGCCTATTACAGGCCAACATTACACATACAACTAACGCCCTCTCAAATACCCCAGAACTGGGCTAAATTTCGGTGCATACCTGAAACAAATGTTGCATTTTATGTTGCGTATTCAAAGTTCAGTCCAGCCAATTTCCAATCCTCATAAATGAGGCCACCACCAATAATAAAGATATGATCCAAAAATGCCAAAGGATGCAATGGAATTGAGTAGGTGTAAGCCTTCGGGCGGTCATCAAAGCGCATGCTGGTCAAAAACGATTATTGTTCGCCTCAATTCAATTGCATATTTAAAGGCGTGCATATGAGTAAATATATATTAATGGGCACATAAATCCATGTACATACATAAATATGCAATCGCGTATTGTGCGTGTATTTCGAGTTCATGGGAGGGGTTCACAAAAAGTTCGCTTAGTTGTATAAGGAAACCAGGAAAAAGAGGAATTCTAACTTTATAAGGTGGGCCATGTAAAATTTTTTTTTTTTGAATCGACTATAAAAACTAATCAATATTTTTTCCAACTTTTTTTTTTATTTTGAAGATTGAACATTGTCATTTATGAATGAAAAATAATATCGTTCAAATGACTGCCTCGACTGGCTTTACAGTAAGCTATTCGATCAACCCAATTTTAAGCACATTTTCGATTGTTTGAGCTCCAATTTCATGAATGGCAACTTTGATTTCGGGGTTTAAAGCATCAATCTTCTCTGATGGTTCGCATAGCACTTGTCCTTAACGGCTCCCTACAAAAAATAGTCCAACGGGCTTAAATCACAGCTCCGAGGCGGCCAATTGATATCGAAATTTTCTCTGATTAGGGTTTCAATATTTCCCAATTTTGTTCAAGCGTATAGCGTCCCATTTCGTAAATGCCAAACCTTTAAGTAAATTATGAACACATTTGACATGTCATTTGTGTTACCATTCTCAAAAAAATAGGTGGTTCAAAAAGCAAACGCTATATGGCCCACCCTGTATGACATTAATATACCAGGTGGCGCACAATTAATCACCCTATCTGAAGATTTATAATTTTATCAAATGGTGTTATATTTGACACTTGTGAACTAGACAGCTGCAGTACACAAACAGAAACGAATGGAACGCGTAAAGGTCAAAATAAAGATATCCATCACTCAAAATCATTTTTTTTATTTGGTTAAAAAGTTAAAACTAAATTGTATGATTAATTTTGCGCCACCTTGTACATAGTTTATGTATTTAACACACTCCACAAGGTGGAGCCCCTTTCTCTTTTTCATGGCTTGAAGCAATAAATCCATACTGAAAAGCACTGGACAATGTTGCCTTGGTTAAGAAGAAAAAATTAAAAAAATAATAAGCAAAAAACAAATAAAAAAATAAATAAATCTAAAAAAATAATGAAACGTCGCCAAGATATTATGCAAAAAATTCAAGTAAGGGTCAGGATGATCTTTGGGATAGGTGGGCATAACAGCGGATTAGAAATTAATCTATGTAAAACATAGTTTGTGCGTGTCACTAAAATGTAGAAGAATGCTGAGAACACCTGATTAGCAAAAACCTCGCTTAAACTAAGGGAATCAGTGAAGTATCGTGGAACAATCCTTGATAAAAAAAAAACGCTCGCAAAAGTCTGCCGAAAGCTACAGTTGATCTATGTAACTGCAGTTACGAGATATGCCAAGTATGAGCTCCGCTTGAAATTACCCAGAGCAATAAACACCTTGATCAAAAAGTTTCCAGAACTACCGCAAGATGACGCTCTAAGTCAACTGATTTAAGTTTTTTTTCAGTTAAGTTGCCAAATCTCTTTCTAACATTCCTACCACAATTCAATCGCCATTCCTTGACATTTGATAAAAGTTACGCCGAATAAATCCACCTCTGCACGTGTTTTCGGTTTTCTACAGTTTTAAGAATGGATTTTAATTTGCAACAACGAGTTTTTATTAAATTTTGCGTTAAAAATGCGTTCAATGGTGCGTAAATCTTAATCTAAAAATGTTGGGAAACCGTTTCAATAATGAGATTCTAATGAAAATAGCCGTTTACAAGTGGCATGAACCTTTCAAACAAGAGATCGTAAGTCCATCGAGGATGACGAACGTAATGGCACTCCGTCGACATTGAAAACTGATGAAAACATTAATAAAGGGAAATAAAAGTTTATCAATAACCGCAAATTAGATATTAGAGAGCTGACAGCAAATTTGTAGATTGATTATGGTCCTTTCAGGTCATAATATTTGATGATTTGGGCTTGCGCCGTGTTGCTGCAGAGTTGATCTCAAAGAAACAGAAATTCATGAAGAAAGGGCCGCATTGATATCGCCACAAACGTGATTTCCAAGGCTGAATCCAACCCAAATTCATCTAAATCATCATTACTAGAGACGACACATGGATTTATGAGTACGACAAGCAATCCGGACTTTAAACGAGTGAGTGTAGAGCTCCAAGTGAGCCAAGATAAAAGAAAACCACCTCGTTTTCAGTCAAACAAGAAAGCCATGCCCACGGTTTTTATAGATTACAACACTACGAATTCTTACCAAAATGTTAGATAGTTAATAAGAACTGTTACTTGGGCGTTATAAGCCAGCGTGCGCATGAAGCAAAATGAAAGGATTTATGGGAAACAACTACACAATCGAACAGTGGCATCATTATATATATTATATTATATTATATATATAATGATGCCACTGTTCGATATAATATATATATAATTGGCTCGTACACCCTTTTTGGGTGTTTGGCCGAGTTCCTCCTCCTATTTGTGGTGTGCGTCTTGATGTTGTTCCACAAATGGAGGGACCTACAGCTTCAAGCCGACTCCGAACGGCAAATATTTTTATGAGGAGCTTTTTGATGGCAGAAATACACTCGGAGGTTTGCCATTGCCCGCCGAAGGGCGACCGCTATTAGAAAAATGTTTTTCTTAATTTTGGTGTTTCACCGAGATTCGAAACAACGTTCTCTCTGTGAATTCCGAATTGCAATCACGCACCAACCCATTCGGCTACGGCGGCCGACAATTATCCATGAATATTTGACTAAGAGCGAAACGAATAACATCCAACAGCCATCGAATTCACTTCTTATGGATTCCTTTGATTTTTCGATTTTTTTCTATTTGATTGAATCAAAAAACTACTACGGATAGCGCGTTTCAACAGCCGAAAAGAAGAAGAATGGAAAAATTGATGGCTACTCTGAGGACTATACCGAAAATAGATTCCAGGAATGTTTCGAGAGCTGGATCCAATGCTGACATAAGTGCATTGCAGTTCATGGGGAGTACTTTGAAGCCGATAATGTCACTTTCACTTGTATTTAGAATTTTCTGAATATGTATATTCTGGGAACTTTTTGATCAGAGAGTTAGAGTGCATTTAATATGGTAGAAATTATGCTATTCAAAATTAGAAGACTAACGAGGCATTCTATAACAAAGTTCCTAGCAAAAAACGCCTCCGCCAACCTTTCCTTCCAACTTCGATCCATCCGTGAACAAGTTCACCAGGCCGTGTCACCAAGTGTAGTCCCCCGTCCACTCTTCAATTGATGGAATATGAGTGGAGTAAGTTGCGGTTGGACTAAGCGAGGTATACATTGATCCGTTGACAGGGGGAGGAACTCGAAGTTTCTAAGGATGCTTGAGTGCCCCTAAATGAGGTTAAGCCTATAGCCCGAACCCCTCAGTCTGATTGCGGTACGTGCAGCGGCAATTCTGCCTGCGATGTCTATAGGTACCACATTTAACATTACGTTGAGCGCGAGAGTAAGAGTCATTCGAAGGGCCCCACTGATTCAAATGACTGCCGACCTCTGAACTCACCCCAGCTTCTGCACCCATGTCGTCCTCTCTAGTGACTTCCACCAGACTATGACTCCATATAACAAGATAGGTTTTACAATAGTTACTCTAGGCGAGAGGCCCCATTTTTTGCCAATTGCGCCCTTGCACCCATACAAGGCGATTATTGCCCTCCTCACTCTTTCCTCAATATTGGGCTTCCATGTAAGCTTGCTGTCAAGAATAATACCAAGGTACCTCATCTTGTCAGAAAGCATCAGAGAAGCGCCCAGTAGTGAGGGAAGTTGAGCTCTGGGTATTTTATATTTAACTAGAGGAGGTAATTGTAAAACTATTTTCGCGATCCAGTATTTTATATACTGTAGTTGTACTCTGTAGTCTGTACTCTTCTCTGCCACTCTCTTGCTACAAAAAATACAGAGAATGGTCCAACGTTAACTCAGTGGAGCTCTACGAATAATCCTCACTGAAGCCATGAACGTGATTTCTAACTCCATACCTATAAACATTACGGCGATGCAACGTGGCGCGACTGTTGCCTTCAGACTGCAAGATCTGAAAAGCTGAAAGACTACAAGATCTAAAAAAGCAGCTCACTGTGCTGTGTGACCCTTATACTCAAAATCAACACCTGTGTAGCTTACACAACTGGCCACTACGTACCGGAGCTCACCTTCTGCAAGAGTTATCAAACTCCTATACCCAGCAGAGAATCTAGCCATGAAGAAGTCCCCAAATTCAATGACTCAATTGTACTCTGCACTGACAGTTTCAAGTAATCAAATACGTGAATAAAGTCTGCAGAAGCATCTAATCTGAACGACTAAGAATTCAAACCAAATTCCGCCTATCTGACCGATGTGGGGTTTGACCACACATGCGGTTCTCGATGCTGTAGACTCAGTGGCGTTTTTTGTGTAACTGTAGAAGATCACTAAACGTGTTGGTAGATCACTAAACCTCTTCAACTAGTATGACTGCCGAAGCAAGCTAGTAAAAAACAAGAATTAGGAGGAACACAATATTAAGTTAGGAGCGAAATCGAGGAGCATAATATTAAGTTATAAGGGGATACACACAGCACTATAGAGGGCTCCCACTGCAGTGATTTGTGTAGAAGTTGTCATGACGAGAGATAGCTAAGAAACAGCCTGCATATATCTTAAGGTCCTATGTTCTAACGGAAGATAAAGATGATGATGATGTATCTGTTCCGGGATTGACCTGTATTATGCATGAAAAAATTGCATTTGAAGAGTTAAAAATTTGGCAAACGCTCAAATCCGTTTACTCCGAGAACTAACTTAATGAGAAGTAAAGATTGTGAATCCAAGTGGTGTAGCCAAAAGCCCATCTCAGGCCCATGTGTGCTGGCCGAGGTATCAGACAAGATTTTAAAGTTATTTTCCATAGTTTACATTATTATAAAATAATTCGTTAGAACTGCCCTGAATTTCTATATAATTTGGGAATCGATAGATCCATTTGCAAAAATTGTCTAGGAACTCAATTTGTTTAATGTTTGCTCATTAAGAAGGCAATGCGTCTAAATATATATATTTTTTTAATTTTTGGAAACAATTAAAACTAGCAGTATATTATTTAACGTATGCCGTCTGTCCAGTTTCCATAGGCATAATGGCTATAGTTTCTTCTCTAGTCAAATAAATTGATAATTTTACCTTTTTCGCCCATTTCTGCAGGCTTAATGACTGGGTTGACATCATCCGGACCTATTACCAAAAAGTGTTGCTAGACTACTCGATCGTAAATGAAAAATCCAACTTCATCAGCTGTATCAAATTTATTGAAGACACTTTACTCTTTACATTTTTTTTTTTTTTTTGGAAAAATATGAGAACAAACACACACGCACCGCTTCTTAATCATCAGTAAAAATTCCGATTGCTGATTTCTTTATTTATACAAAATGGTCATTAAGTATTTGCCACATAAACATGCCATTCACGCCCTGCTACTCGATAACTATCACTCATCATCATCTCTGTTACTTAGTAATCTTGGATTTTCGTCAATCTCGTACTTCGAGATCCCTTTTCGAGACTCATTTTCCACAGAAAAATATATAAGTACAGTAAGATAATCTGAGAGTCATTGGCAAGGATGGATTTTGTAGAGAGAGAAATAGTGAGAGAGCTGGAGCTATTGGCGCTCATTAAATATTTATTCCCGATATCGGCAAATAATGGCAAACTGATTAACTGAAACTGTAATGGCATTGAAGTTTCTCATTTTCCCATTACCTTTTCCTAGTAACTTTGCTTTTTCTCCTATCTCCATTGCTTGCTTTTAAATTTTATATCACAAATCATTTGACTTTTTCTGATTTTTCACAAATTTAACGACTGTTGCCAACTACTTAAGCGAACTCTTGTTAGTCTCCTGGTATGTGCCGCAAAATGCAAAAAGAACAATACCAAAATAATTTAAGCCAACTATGCATTACTGAAAAATACTCGCGCACATACACACACAGACGCGTACAGCGCATAATATACACAAATACCCAGTAAGCGCAGTTTTGAACGTTTGAGCGAAAACGCCTTTTCACTTTATGCCAATGTTTTTCTCCAATGATGCTAATGCTTTTTTTTATTATTTTTAATTTTTTTATTTTTTTCCTATATGTGCTTCGCACCACACATTAAATTATTTAGAAACTTTAATTTATTAATTTGAATATTTGAACACCTAAAACATTCTCATAGATTATTGAATTTACTTTCATGTCATTTCTTCTCACCTCTTTGGTCGGAAAATTGTAATTCTCAAATCAGTCTCAAGTCATCTTCAAGCGCACGCCATTTGAGCAAGCACTTTGATGTCAACCCAACTGTGCATATATCAAACCTTCGTGCTTGCTGGGTATTCACAAAACAACACCACACTTTTGTATACCAGTAGCAAGTACAGTGGTAATGGTGTTAAGCTGCAGAACACTCAACACGTTTACACGCTGGAGGCGCCATTCGCACACCTGGGCGTATACGTAACTGTGCAATTTAATGCCGCTCCATTATTTATGGGCTGAAAATTGCAAAACAGACGCACAAAAAATTCAGGTAACGGAAATTGTGTAGTGTAAAAACAGTGGCTGGCGCAGCAGCGGAAAAGCAACTAAACGGTGTTGTTTTTGATATTGTTTGAGGTTTTTTTGCTTGTGCATTTCTCATATGCCGGACCTAGCTGCAGCGACTTTGGTGCAGCCAGCTGAGTATTGCCGCAGGCGCGTGCTAGGCTTACGCGTCATTGTTTCGGCCGCAGTCGCATTCACTGTTGTGGTGCATTGCGTTGTAATTATTTACACTTTTATTTTTGGCGGTCGCTGTAGCCAAGTGAATTGAAGGGTACGACTATCATTTGGTTGGTGCTGAGTTCGAAGCCCTCTGTGGAAATACAGCAAGAGGTGTTAGACGTCATTATTTTTCTGCTCCCTTAGAGAAGTAAAAAAAATCAATGAAATGAGTGTTTGCCCAAAAAATTGCTTCAGATAAAAGTCGGTAATTCGATTGGATGCGGTATAAGGTTGTATGCCAGGATTTGTAAAATAAATTGGAGGTACAAAGCGTGAATTACAGGAAAGAGCCCCACCAAAGGCTTGACAATGTAATAATTCACCCAATTTTAAGCAAAATTGTGCAAAAATTGTGTAGAGTTATAGCGACCTTTTTTTTAATAAATATCGGGTGTTTTTAAGAGCTTGAGAACTTCAAATGCTAATACAAAATAGAAGTGTTATAGGAATGATTTTTTTTAATACGATACAATCTTTTAGATAATGGCATTTATTTCATGGAATAAATCGAATGCATAGCGCGCTGTATAGCAAATTGCGCCGTCTTATTAGAACAAAATGTCGTCCATATTTGTTGATTCATTTTTGGAAACTAAAATTCATCTCGCCATTCACCGTAACACAACTCCTTCCTCATTTCGAAAGAACGAAGAACAGATGGGGCACCGTCTCTCTATGATTTTTTTTATTTTTCAAAGTAAATTTTCAAAATGTGGAAGCGTTGATCATGACGACTTGCAAAACTTACCGAAAAGAGATGTCAAAATAGTTTGCTAGTCCCAGCTGCAAACAAGAGCTATCAATATCGGTAGTTCTATGCGAAGCCTAAGTAATATTATTATTTTAAGTAAAATTTTGCACGCTATAACTACTTTTTTTTTTTACATTTAATGAAGCATTTCTTTTCATTTCTATGTGAAATTGAAAATCCTTTAAATTTAATTCTGTTACTCAGAATATGGCCGAAGTTCTGCCGATGGAGTATTTGAATAATAGATATTTTTTAACAATAACACAGTACAATATCAAAAGTAATATCAAGGTTCTGACAAGAAAATTTGAGAAACGATTCAAGGTCTATTATTTACACATTCTTAGAATTGTTTGAAACGGCATACGAAATTAAAGCAAAATCTTGCACCGGAGATATAAAATATTTTGAATCATTTTATGTGGACTCCTACGAGATAATTCTCTTTGGACACATTTTTGGTCTACGTCCTTCACATATTTTTCCTACTTTTCAGAAAAAAATTAAAATCACACAAAGCAGGCAAAAAATATAGGAACATATCGAGAATGAGTTTAAGTGTAACTAAATATATGGTATAACTTCTTATGAGACTAAAGATAATAACGTTTGGAAAGTGCACAGTTGTACAGGGTAATAACACAGCTTGAACTTTTATGCTTTTTCTCTCATTTATTTAACAAAAGTTCAACTTTCAGACCATTTTCAAACTCCTTCTCCAACAAACAAACTTCATTCTGATGCAATCCATGCGTCGAGAAGAATTTCAATTTCTGCGAAATAACGGAAGCGGTGACCAGACATATCCTTCTCTTTGATTCGCAACGGCCAGTAATCTAAGCAAACAACATCAAGTAGTGCATATAGTGATCCCCTAATTGAGTGTTTCCAAATAAGCGTTGACAATATTTGCCACATTTGGCAATCGGTATTACTTACACGATTTAATTTCACCTCAGCTTATTTGCATTTTTCTTTATTTTCTCAGCTCTAGCGGGGTTAACTGTAGTTGGTGTATATCCGTACTCATTTTAAGATGGCACCGTCTTGATCTCTTTAAATACAGAGCATCGAGGATATTTCTCTTGGGCAATGATACAGAGATCAATAACAGCTGTCAACCAAGCTTAGTTTAGCACTTGTTTCTCTTACTAACGGGAGATTTTTTAGCTATTATCTTTTAACCAGTTGGTTTAAACAGCTGACGCACGTTTCGTGTTTTGTTTCACTGTCAAACATCTTCAGTTTGGTCTATAATTTAGCCATGAATCGTCTTACAAACGAACAACGCTTGCAAATCATTGAATTTTATTATAAAAATGGGTGTTCTGTTAAGAAAGTTTAAAGTCGAAAAATTGTGTTCAGCGACGAAGCTCAATTTTGGATCAATGGGTATGTAAATAAGCAGAATTGTCGATTTTGGAGTGAAGATCAGCCAGAAGAATTGCAAGAGCTACCAATGTATCCAGAAAAGGTCACATATTGGTACTGTTTATGGGATGGAGGTATCATTGGACCGTACTTCTTCAAAGATACTGCGAATCGTAACGTAACTGTGAATGGTGAGCGCTACCGTGAAATGATATCCAACTTTTTTTTGCCCAAAATGAAAGAGCTTGACTTGCATGACATGTGGTTTCAGCAAGACGGTGCCACATGCCACACAGCACGTGTAACAATGGACTTGTTAAGAGGCGAGTTCGGTGAACATTTTATTTCACGTTCGGGACCTGTCAATTGGCCACCCAGATCGTGCGATATAACGCCTTTAGATTATTTTTTGTGGGGCTATGTTAAAGCTCATGTCTATTCAGACAAGCCTGGACCAAGCTAAAATTGGACTAAGCGGGTGGACCATTTGAAGCGCAGTCGCGGTCAACATTTGCGTGAAATAATCTTCAAACATCAAATTATATGGACTGTACTGCTGATTTAAATAAAAATTGCATGCATTTTTCTGAATTTTACGTGTGGTTTTTTGAAAAACGTTCCTATAGCTCTTAAAAAATCACCCTTTATATAAGTATATTAAATATGCCGCTTACACCCCTTTATCGAGTGTTTGCCGGGCTCCTTCTTCAATTTGTGATGTGCGTCTTGATGTTGTTCCACAAATGGAGGGACCTACAGTTGTAAGCCAACCCCGAACGGCACATAGTTTTTTATGTGGACCTCTTCCATGGCCAAATACCCTCAGAGGTTTGCTATTTCCTGCCGAGGAGCGACTGCTATTAGAAATAACCTTTTCTATTAATTGATGTTCATGCACGGAGACTCGAACCAGGGCACTTCCGAATGGTAGACATGCACCAAGCCATTCGGCTACAGCGGTTGCATATTTGAAATCAGCGGCTGAGTGAAATCAAAGTTTCCAGTCCTATTTAATGCGGTATAATTACTCCAAATTTCTTGTTGAATAGAAAAAATGTTAGCTTTTTATTGAGATGTTAATTGATAAATTCGCTGGCATCCATTTCAATGATTTTTGTTTTACTATGAATAAATTTGAAATATAGCCTCATTCAAATAGCTGCCTTAGTTGGCTCTCTCATCTTAATCCAGCATCTCATTTTCGTGGTTTCTGTCTCAGATTCTCACAAGAATTATTAATTTTTTTTAGTGTTGGAAACACAAGTTTTTTACAAGGTACTAAAGATTACATGTTTTTAAAAAATTATTTCCAAGTCCTAGATATGTACAAACTCTATTGCAAATTGATGTAGTTGAAAATAAGCATTTAGAATATTGATGAATGCATATTTGTTTAAAGAAAAGTCAATTAGAATTGATTTCGAGGTCTTATTTAATTCCATTATTGCACGCACAATTGGGGCATTACGTCATATTTAATTGTCCAATTACTTTTATAAAAAGGCAATAAAACACATAGATTCGGCTGATGTAGTGAAATTTATACGAACTAAGAGAAAAGTACAATGTAAAGAATCACTAACAACCCTGAATATAGAAGACAAGAAGCAAGCGGGTAGGTTCCAAGTTTTCTAGAATAATTAAGAAAAATTTAGAGATCTCAAGGTGAATTTAAAGAAATTTTCTATACACGCCTTATTCTATTTATAGAATTGCTATGATATGGCCACCAAATAATCGTACCATTATTAATATGTGGTCATAATGTACAAGAACCTCTGGTTTGGCCTATTGTGCTTGACCGCAAGCTTTAAATTGGAGGCTTCTGTTGAACCACACTCCAAATTGGAAATCTATGACAAACGTATTTGGTAGTTGGTAGACAGTTTTGACTTACAATATAGCTGTTGAATGAGAAATTTTATAGAAAAATTATCAGAAGGTCTTTTTCTTCAAAAGAATCAGAAATGCGGTAATGCGTCAGCACAATATTTTAAATTTTTGTGTGTTTAAAGTATTTTTTTAATATTTAACCAAACGCACTGAGTTTTAGCAACTGTGCGTACAACATTGTGGTTAGGTGTTTAGGTTTATCGCCATCGCATATAAAATCCTACCCTGCCTGCTAGGTGATAAACTGAAACCTTACGCACAATTCCTAATTGGGTGGTACCAGTGCAGTTTCATATCGGATCGCTTCACTGTCGACCAAATATTTATACTGCGTCAGATCCTGAAGAAGACCCATGAGGACCAAGATGATACGCGCCACCTACTCGTCGACTGCATGGCAGCCTTTGATAGCCCGATTTACGACCAACTATATCGCAAAACGTCAGAGTTCGCTAAGCTGATACAGTTGTGCAACACACAAAGCTCCGTCAAGATAGAAGAGGGCCTCTCCGAACTGTTCGATGTTTCAAACAAGGTGATCCCTTGTCATGCGATCTCTTCAACTTTATTATGGAGAGTGTGGTTCGCAGGGCGGGAGAAGAACGAAACGAAAGATTTTTCTATACAAATGTCCAGCTCTTTTCGTACGCTGATGACATCGACATCATCAGTCATACTAAACGGGATGTCGCCGCCACTTTTACCGCTATTGCAAAGGAGTCCGCACGATTCGGTCTGATGGTAGACGATGACGAAACCAAGTATATGTTGGCATGCTGCAGGGAGTCACGATGTCTTGAACCACAGATCGAAGTTAACAACTATAAATTTTATGCGGTCAAGAACTTCATATATCTTGATTCCGCTATTACCAACAACAACGATGTCAGTTTTCAAATCAAACGAAGGATAACTCTTGCCAACAGGTAATACTTCAGGCTAAGTGCACAATTGAGTAGTAAGCCCCTCTCCCGGCGAACGAAAACAGCACTCTACAACACGCTCATTATTCCGATGCTGCGCAAGATTTTTGGTCCTGCTCGCGTAGATGCCGGTTACCGCATTCCAATGAACCACGAGTTGTATGAGCTTTACGGAGATATTGACATAGTCAAACGAGTCACCCACCCAGGTGGCTGGGTCATGGCGGGGTTTGAGACGGTAATTGTCGATCGACGGCAAAGAGGACGTCCTCGTCTCTGTTAGAAAGACCAAATTGAAGATGCCTTGGCTTCTCTTGGTAAAAGAAACTGGAAAAGGTGTGCGGAAAACACAGACACCTTTCATTCAGAGACATTATTCGGCAAACTGTAACTCGGTAACGGATCGCTATGGCCAATTAAGTACGTAAGTGGCATAATATCATAAAATCATCTCAGCTACTCTCAACTCAGATTTAAAAACTCGCATGAACCCTATCCATCCGCTATAGCTTTTAGAGATAACCATGCAGAATTTTAAAAGCGATCGTAGATGATACTCTCCCCTCGCTTTTGCGATTTTTTTCTTTATATCAAAATATCACATCTTTAGTTTAATGGATTTTATTTAAGAAATAGAGAAAATGGCACAATAAATTTCACATAAAAAGTAAAAAAAAAACTGTTATACAAAATTTTGTTTCCAAACTTTTTACGACAAACCAATTCAATTCAACTTTTGGTAAAGGTAATTATACGCATACTCACATCCAACCCCCTACAAACATGTTGTCGCCACTACACAACAGCAACAAAAACAACCTACTACTCTCAATTTCATTTTAGCACCGCTCCTGTTGTCGCTATGGGAGTTTACGCAGTAATTTTCGTTTTTATTTTATTTTATTTCTCTCACCTCGGGCTGCGTTTTTCATATGAAAACGTTAATTATTAAACAAGACTGCGTGAAAAATATAAATTTAATAGACATTTCAATATTAATCAACCACAGCATAATGTTAATTAAGTACGAGAAAAGCGATTTTAAAATACCATAAAATGCCTGAATAATAAAACAACCTGACAAATGCGGACACCACATGGCGTATGAGTGATTTACAAGCATGTGGATATGTATGTATGGGACAGGGGGGAAGAGAAAGGCATTGGGGGACTGGTCAGTTATTCGTGCATTCACATTGCATGTTGAAGGTTGCTCATGTGGGTGATTATTTTGCCCCTTAAATGTGTTTATGTTCGTTCAAATTATTCCTAATCTCGCCGTTTGGTCAGTGGAGAAAAAATGAATTTATCAAATAATGAAATTAATTCTTCAGTGTGAAGTGGCTGTGATTTTTCATAGGAGTTTTTAAAGGCAATTAAGAGACTTAAGTGAAAAATAATTAAGCATTCAGCTTAAATATCACATTATTAAGTTAGATTAGCTTACGTTGGGCTGCTCTTAAAGAACAAAGTTTGTGTGGCGACCCCAAAAGCTAATTGAAGTGCTCAGGAAATATATCCCCACTTATATCTCTACTCACATACCTTTAACTCATAACGATCTTTTAGCGTAACAAATGAGCCCTTGCAGTGAGTCTGTATCCAAAATATGCAGACTCTTGAAGAGATGGTACCCCAGAAATGCGAATTCGTATTCTTCGAAATGCAGTGCATTCGCAGAGAAAGTGCAGAAAGAAAATTAACTTCTCATCCTCTCAACTCTTCTCTGCAGCTGCTGCAGAAATCGTTGTGGAGAACGTGAAATCCTACTCCTCAAACCATTTGCTTTCAAAAAATGTGGGCTACTGATTCGCATCTTATTTCCTTTTATTCTTGGAGAGTAGTTGTTACGTGGCTGTGATTCTACACCCAGCACATAGCCTCGCCTCACTATTGGAGAGCTACGGTTACAG
The DNA here is from genome assembly GCF_027943255.1 of Anastrepha obliqua. Taxonomy (NCBI): domain Eukaryota; kingdom Metazoa; phylum Arthropoda; class Insecta; order Diptera; family Tephritidae; genus Anastrepha; species Anastrepha obliqua. Next base: position 103,032,997 of record NC_072896.1, on the reverse strand, counting down.
CGGCACAAACCATTACCTGTGGCGGATACTGCCTCCTAGTGGTCAATCGATGACTCAAATTCTCGTATGAACGATCAGTCAAATAACCCCTATCGTTTTGGGACTTTACGAATTGCTCACTTTGAAAAATTTTCTCGTCAGAAAACATAATGTTCGGAAATTGACCGCTTTCGGCCAAGCGAAGCAACTCCTTCGCTCTCTTAAGTCTAACTTGTTGCTGCTTTGGTGTGAGATCATGCGCCCGTGGATCTTGACTTTGAGATAATTTTTCAGTATGCGCCGGATGCTACGGTCAGATATTTTCAGTTCTTTTGCCATTTGATTGGCACTTCGTCGGGGATTTCGTTCAAGTCGCTTCGTCACTTTTTGAGGAGATTACGGGCTTCAATTTCTGGCATCAAAAAGCCGTTTATCATGGCGCGATAGCGTTCATCATTCACTGTTACATTGGCGCCACCCTCGTCTTTGAAGAAATATGGGCCGATGATTCCTCCAGCCCATAGGCCACACCAAACGGTTGATTTAATGGATGTAATGGCTGTTCTCTTCAGCTCTTCAGCCCAATATATGGCAAATTCCCTTGTTGACGTAGCCGTTAGGATGGAAAGGGGCCTCAGCGCTGAACACAGTAAGTTGGTCTGAGCGCGCGATGAAGACTTTTTACAGAGCATCGAGTTTCATAATACAATTGTACGATTTGCAAACGTTTCCATGATGAAATGTCAATGAATTCTGAACAAAATTATGTATTTACAAGTAGTTTCACAGTAGTCACGCGCGATCTGTCAAAAACCACCTAATGGAAAAAGTACCTCCAATCTGATCACCCTTTTGAACACGGTATTGCTATTCTTGTCCATTTCCTTGGAAAGCAAGCAAAATTTCAGCGCGTGCTTTATAAAGTTGTGAACTTCAAGATATTTTCGTTCACAGCAGATCGTCGCCTTCCAAAATTTCTCAACCTTCTTTAAATGGTTTGAATCCCCCAAAAGTGAATGTACGAGTTAAACACTCATCACCATAAACTTTTGGTATCATTTGACGCATCTCGGGTGCCGTTTTACCGAATCTAACATAAAATGGCATATTGGCTATTTGTTCAAAACTCAAATATCGAGCGATAGTACAAAAGTAATGTCACACTAGATGTAATAACACAGCTTCTATTGAATAAAATCTCACAAAATTTGGTCGAAATATCCATAAAAATCATACGCTTAAAGGAGGGTGCCAATAGTTGATGAGTTATGCAGGCAGCCAGGGAACTTTTGCAGCAAACTTTGTATATCTTTTACAGCACTAAACTTTGGAGTGCAAACAAAGTTTAAATTTGGTATCAGACTTTCTGTCTTCGTATGTGTGTTGTAAAGATGTACAGGGTGCGTACGATATTTAAGAAAGACTTGAGAGTAAAACTAATTAGATTTTATTTCGATCAAAATTTAATGAAACATCAAGAATTTTTTTTGCGACACTAACTTTTTATATATCTTTAAAAACGTTCAATAAAATTTCCATAAGCTGCAATAACCTCCTCGGTGTGGGTCCGGAAACGCTTGCATGTCCAAATCAACTGTTTGACCATAACGGTATCAATTGCAGCCCTCGGAGAAGAAATGGTGTTATTAGGATGCTTATCAGTTTCACGATCAACTACGCCCAATACATAGTAATACAAGAGATTAAGATCTAAGAAGTTAGCGGACATAAGTTCGGTGTTATGTGGTCATGGAAATTTTCTGCCACCCAATTTTGTGTCACCATCACTTTGTGTGAAGGAGCAGAGTTTTACTCAAAGATGTATGGGCTGTCACTGTGTGCACTATCAAATTAGGGCTTCACCACTGCCTCTAAAACCTTGCAACCGAATTCTCTCCAAATTATTGAATGAAGAATAAAGAAGTGGGGCGGCATGGCAAGTTATTTGTTGTTCAGAACACCTAAAACCATAACAGTTGACGGAAACTTTGTGCGCCTAACAAGCGGAATCTTTGTGTAATTGGAGCATAGCTGCAGAAATCGTTGTTATTCCGATCATTTCTGCTGTTGCTATTTTGGTCTTGGTCAAACTTGTTTTCGTCAGAAAAAACTGAAAACATTTCAGCCACTTCAGGTTGTTAAATTTCGTTTGGTAGGCATTTTGAATGAATTGCTCGCTGTGCTTCGCGTTTTCTTCGACATAAACTGTCTTCTGCGCATAACGTAGAATTTATACTGGAGACCTCCAATGAGAACTGAACGGATAAGACCCTCAGAAACATTAAGCTGCCTTGCAAGAGCCCCCAATCTCTGTCCAGTGCCCAGGTAAAACGGTGGCACAAGTCATTCAAGGAAGGCCGGGAGGACGTCGAAGACGAACAGCGCTCTGGAAGCTCTGGACTATCGAGGCATCGTCCACAAGGAGTTTGTACATCCAAGAAGCACTGTAAACACGGCATTTTACAAAGAAGTGCTCCATCGGCTAAAAAACCGCGTCGCCCGGGTTCGGCCCGACCTCGTCAACAATTGGACCCTTCATCACGACAATGCGCCGGGCAACACCGTCTTCCTCTGCACCTCTGCATTGGCCAAGATGGGGGTTCCGGTGTTTCCCCACCCTCCTTACAGCCCAGACCTGTCCCCTCCGGACTTCTTCTTGTTCCCGCGCCTGAAAAGAAAGCTGAAAGGGAGGCGTTTCGACACCATCGAGGCGATCCAAAAAACTGTGACAGCCGAATTGAATGCGATTCCGGCGGATGAGTTTAAAAAATGTTTCCAGCAGCGGAAGGACCGCTACCAGCGGTACATTGACGCTCAAGGGTCCTATTTAGAAGAATATTAGTTGTATAAGCCGAAATGTTTAATAAAACTGCTTAAAAATGAATGAATTGCTCGCTGTGCTCGTGTTTTTTTCAACATAAACTGTCTTCTGCGCATAACGTAGACTTTATACTGTAGATCTCCAATGACAACTGAACGGATAAGACCCTCAGAAACATTAAGCTGCCTTGCAAGAGCCCCCATTCATTTTGAAGGATTCTCGTCAATGATCTTTTGCACTTGTTGACAAAATTCTGCTTATCGGACAGTTTCACTTTCAACAGATTTTACATGGCCGCATATGCTCTTAATTCACGGCGAACCTTATGAACGAATAAACGGGGACACTTAAGCAAATTTGAGATTTCTAAATCGCTGTGTTTTGCGCCTATAGCGGCGATTACTGCATGTCTCTTCATTTATTGAATTAAGTTTTAGTCCGTCATGTCTTATCTCAAAAAGAGCCACAGCAAAATAATGGTTTCGGAAAGTTATAGTCACATCCTCAACTACCGTATACACCCTGTATTTGTGTACGTGAAAACAAATATTGGCCATGAATAGTATACTTACCTAGAAGTGTGCCAGAGACCAAATACGCAGCTCTTTAAACTTTGCATTATTGGTTGTCTATTAGTTGTGTTTATTATACAAAATACTGTCCCGTATTGGCATCGTAATGAAAATGTTCAATTAAGCGTTCGTCATAATTCACAAATTGTTTATAAGGCAAATTGAGTGTGTGAAACTATAAATTATTAGTGCGATTATTAATTTGAAATTGGAATTCATATGCATTCATCTATGTAAATATTTGTATGCATGTATGTAAAAATATGTGCATGCTTTGTTGTATGTAAATAGCGGTAATAGAAAATTGTTATGGGAAACTGATTGTGTCAGCTAATATTGAAACAATATTGTATTTGCCCATAATTTGGCAGCATAGCACTTTGCCTGCTTACCTCATCCACATATATGTAATGTATGTATGTATGTGTACATGTATTAGTGGCCACTTGCATGTGAAGTGTGTCAACGAATATTTATTAATTGAAATGTTAGATTAGAAATTTAATAAGGCACATTTCGGTCCAGACTGCAGTAGAAGATTCATCTTTCACCAAATGAGTAATAGATTGTTATTTGTTGTAATATTTTGAGTAAATATCAATATAATACGAGTATATGTATGCATGTATTAATAATGAAGCAAAATGTTGAAAATGTTTGAAATTTTGGCAACTTCGGAAATTCACAATAATTAACACGAACAACTCACTGCAACGTCAAAAAGGTAATTTGAGTCCAACTGAAATTCGAATTGCATTAAAATGGCTTCTGACATATTTTTTACCATAGGTGCATGCAGTCAGTGCGTCAAGTGCAAGTCGGCAAATTTTCATTAAAATTTCAAATTTTAACTTAAAATTTATAGAAAAATTACGGGTATAGATCACTGAATAATAAATCGCAATTATGAAGTGGGTTAAAAATCGTATTGATTTTTGACCATTTTCCTGCGCTGTAGTGTTGCGCATTTTTCTCTAGATAAAGCTCTAGGCCATAGATGTCGCTAGGAGTATTTTTAAACCTTCCCAAATGTCTTGTTTTTTTCGTCTGTTATCTGTCAACAATATTCAGTTCATTGTTTGTTACGTTTCATACAACAATGCATTTTCTTCGCTCTTAAAAATGTCGAATTTCGTGCCTTCAAACTACGATTTGGCGACATCGTGAAACCACTTGTGAAATGCTGCTCTCCCGGTTCAAAAGGAAGTCTGGTTTGCATCGAATCGTTACGGGTGATGAAAAATGGGCGTATTTCTCCAATCCCAAGCGTAAAAGATCGTATGGTCCGCCCGGCCACAAGCCAAAAACAACGGCCAAACCAAATCGCTTCGGCCGAAAGGCAATGCTGGGTGTTTTCTGGGATCAGCGTGGTATGATTTGGTACGAGCTATTAAAACCAGGTGAAACAGTTGACGGTGCACGTTACCAATGACAATTGGCCGATTTGAACAGAATATGCCGATCGGCGTCACAAAGTAATTTTTTATGAATTCTTGATGACAATGCACCGCCACATCGAACAAGAGTGACCCGGGAATTGGTGGAGACGTACGATTGGGAACCGCTGGTGCATGCCGCTTACTCACCACACTTGGCGCCTTCCGATTATCATTTGTTTGCATCGATGGGCCACGCACTTTCCGAACAGTGCTTCAATTCTCACGAAGAAGCCAAAAAATGGCTCGATGATTGGTTTGCAGCCAAAAACGGCCAATTTTTTTGGCGCAGCATTCACAAATTGCCTGACAGATGGGAAAAATGTGTCGCTAGCGATGGCTATTAATTTTGTAACCATTTTTTGTTAATAAACATTTGAAATTGAAAAAAAGTCTCATTTCATAGGTATACACCGTATGGCACAGAATTTCGGTCTGCAGTAAACTACGCCACCCCAGGGGCTGAAGGCTCCAAGATGGAATCGGAAGTCGGAGCGGGGATTTTTCTAAATCTATTTATCTATCTCCTTGAAACTATCGAATACTACTAATGTTTTTCGGACAGAAGTCATGGTAGCGAGGGAGATATTAACATTTTCTCTGATAGTCAAGCCTCCTGTAAGGAGGAGATCAAATCTCTTGGATATGCAGGTAATATTTCTCTGGGAAATGAAATTGCTGATGAGCTTCCTATTCGATCATCGGCATCCCCCTGACAGTTGGAACTGCAGAAATTATTTCTCAGGAAAGCGCAGAAAATATGGAGCTCCATTTCTTCATGTGCTATTTCGAAAACCCTTTGGCCCCAGTACAATATACGGAGGACTCAGAAGGTATTGGGAATTCCACGCCATTCAATTTCCAAACTCGTAGCTGTGTTTGCCGGGCACTGAACGATCGACACACTCGCGGAAAAGCTAGGTTTACCATTTAAACCCCATTGTAGAGGCTGTGGGGAGCTTTCAGAGAAGTGTACTGTAGAGCAGTTTCTCTGTAAATATCCGGGTTTGTCAGCTAGACGACTAAGATCACTGGGTGCTCCTTTCTTCGACAGCCTGGGGCAGTGCGCCAACCTAAATCCAATCAATCTCCTCCATCACATCAACAACTGTGATTGGCTGTAGATATCTTCCTTCACATACGGAGTACAGTAAAACCTCTGTTGGGCAGACACTAACCGTCAGTCAGCTTTTGTCCGTCCAGGAGAGGGGTCCATTTAATAACTTCTTTCCGACACATAAGATTTGGTAACAAAAAATGTCCGCTCAATGGAGGTCCAGCTAATAGAGATGTTCGTTAAGAGATTTTACACTGCAATTGTAATTTAAGGAGCAAAACAAGCTCATTAGTCGAGCTACTCCACCAAAATTGCTTGAACCATTAGTTGTGCTTGGGGTAATTAAACGGGTTTTTGATTTTTAGACTGCTAATTCTTATTTTCTTCATTATTCGAGTTTAATTTCTTGTGCAGCCTGGTGTTCATGAGATTACGAATGAAAACTTTTGCTCGAATTTAATTTGGTTTGCTAAAACGTCTTAGTGACTTCATTTACCTAGTAGTCCGAGGGCTATTAAATCAGTTAGATTAGCTCGCGCTAATAGGCCAAGAGATGGTCTTACATAGGCTTGAGATGTCCTTTTACCCAAAGAGCTATGTTTGAGGACGTCAATAGGCTCTCAAAAAAATTGTTCGTGAGTTCCATATCGTATCCAGACTATCTTGAGATTGAAGATTACACTAGTTTACGTCCGAGAAAGCCCAGGAACCAGAATTTTATACAGCTCATTGTTCCTACGATGCTCGCCTACGATACTCGCCGCCGTCAACTTGCAGGGGTCATATTGTCATCGTCCAAGCTTCAGCGCTATGCAATAGGATGGACATGATAAGACACTTGAGATTTATAAAGTGATATTGGGAAAGTCGTTAAAAGGAAAGTTAAAATTATTACCTCGCGACCAAAAGTTAAGGATATACAAAACCTTGATCCATCCTGTTGTTGTTGTTGTTGTTGTAGCAGCATAAACTGGGGAATGTGTATGAGGAATGCTGCTGAAGTGACCGTCCTTGGCCGGATATAAATCCGGGTCGTTCCGGTTACGTAGTACCGACTGTCGTGGGAACGATCCGTCCTGTGCTTACCTATGGTTGCGAACTATAGACTCTAATAACTACTGGCATTAATCAACTAATGATCTTCGAAAAAAAAGTTGTACGAACAATTTATGGACCAATAAGAATGCAGGACGGTACTTATCGAGTAAGATATAATCATGAGCTGGAACTTTTAGCAAAAAACAAAACTGTGATAAGATTTATAAAATCTCAGAGGATAAAATGGCTTGGGCACGTACTCAGAATGCAAGGAGAGAACAACTCGAAAGGCAGTTGAATTGCACCCTGTTAGAGGCCAAAGAAGAGGACGCCCCAGAAAGAGATGGCTAGAAGACGTTGAAGATGACCTTGCAAAGCTGGCGTGCAGCCGTAGAAGGAAGTAGCCTTAGAAAGAGACAGGTGGCGAAAGGTTGTGAATGAAGCAATGGTTGACCAAGGACTGTGATGCTAAGAAGAAGAAGATTGGGTTTTAGAAAGAAGTGTGCATAATGGGTGCTGCATTCGGTAACAATGGAACGAAAACACTTTCGAATGAACAACATTTAGAGCATTTTCGAAAGGATAAAGTCAATTTTATGCGTCGATTTATCTCTATGGATGAAACTTGGGTCTATCACTCTGATCCTAAATCAAAGCAAGAGGCTAAAAAGTGGTGTGAACTTGGTTATTCGTCTCCGAAACGAGTTCGTGTCCAGAAACCCGTCAAGGTGTTAGCATCAGTTTTTTTGGGATGCGAAAGGAATTTTGTTTGTGGATTACTTGCAAACTGGTAAAGGAATGAATTCTGAATTATATTGTATGCCAACTTAGACCAGCTGAAGGTTATAATTCTTGAAAAATGACCGAGTTTGCCTTTCGCAAACTATGAATAAGTTCGTGCGGTTTTTTTCGAAATTTGAAACTTTATTGACGTAAAATGGTTACAAATTTAATATTCAAAGTATTGTCCATCGCTTACTACTACTTTTTCCCATCTTTCTGGCAATTCACGGATTCCCTTTGTGAAAAATTCGGTCGGTTTTGCCGCAATCCACGAATCGATCCATTTTTTGACTTCATCGTAATTACGGAAGTGCTGGTCAGCCAGGCCATGTTGCATCGATCGGAAGAGATAGTAATCGGATGGCGCAAGGTCTGGACTATACGGCGGGTGGGGTAGGACATCCCATTTGAGCGTTTCTAAGTATGTTTTGACCACTTGTGCAACATGTGGCCGAGCATTGTCATGTTGCAAAATAACTTTGTCGTGTCTATCGGCGTATTGCGGCTGTTTTTCTCGCAGTGCTCGGCTCAAACGCATCAATTGTCGTCGGTAGACATCCCCCGTAATCGTTTCATTCGGTTTCAGTAGCTCATAATACACAACACCCAGCTGGTCCCACCAGATACACAGCATAACCTTCAGACCATGAATATTCTGCGCCGACGTCGATGTTGAAGCATGGCCAGGGTATCCATACGTTGCCCGACGTTTTGGATTGTCGTAATGGACCCACTTTTCATCGCCAGTCACAATTCGATGCAAAAAACCCTTTCTTTTGTGCCGTTGAAGCAGTTGTTCGCATGCCATAAAACGGCGTTCAACGTCTCTTGGCTTCAATTCATACGGCACCCAATGGCCTACCTTTCGGATCATTCCCATGGCTTTTAAACGTTTGGAAATGGTTGATTGATCAACTCCCAAAGTTTTTGCAACCTCTTCTTGCGTTTGAGCCGGATCTTGATCGAGCAATTCCTCCAATTCGGTATCCATGAACTTTGGCGGCGCACCCTCGCGTTCTTCGTCTTCCAAGCCAAAATCACCACTTTTAAAGCGTGCAAACCACTTCTGGCACGTTCGCTCAGCTAGAGCATGCTCACCATAAACTTCCACCAAGATACGATGACTTTCGGCTGCTTTTTTCTTCATATTAAAAAATTCCCCGCAAAAACACATTATTTGGCACGAAATTCGACATTTTCAAGTGTGGTAAAAATATTGTTGTTTACGCTTCAAATAAAAAACTTATACTGACGTTTGTGCCTTACGACAGTAGCTCTCCAATGAATGTTTGGAAATGTGGATCGATGGAATAATAATCAAGTTACGCCATCTGTTGTAAAACCGCACGAACTTATTCATAGTCCTATTAATAAAACAAAAACGGGTTCTCGCCTTTTTCTAATAATATAATTTTTTATTAATTTATTTGTAATTTTAATTAGAACTTATTACAACGGCTCTATTTCTCTCGCTTTCTCGCTTGATAGAATGATTCGCAAGTCATTCCTACACTCTCGCTCTCGCTCTTGCTCTCACTCGCACTTGCTTTTTGACAACCTTAGCCGCTTTATTTATATATATATCTGTATAATACAATCATATTTTAAAAAACTAAATAAAATCTATAGGTTGTCTTTAAATTATGTATATTGTTGTTGTTGTTTATTTTCATATATGAATGTATATATATAGTATTTGCTTGAATATGTCCTGGTATTTTATATGTATTTATATATATAGCAAACGCAAGTAACTGAAACTTTCAATTTAACTGTCATGTGGTTTTTTTTTCTTTGAATTACATAACGCACGCACACACACACATTGCATATTCATGTAAGTAGTTTTCCTATAGTTTATTTACTTTACTTTAACTGTAACTAATAGTTTTCCGCCATTTGTTTCTCTGCGTCATTTTTTTCGCTATGAATTTTTTAACAACACTACTACATGCACACATATTTATATACCCATCTGAATGGCGGTTATTTGTATATGTTTGATAAGGTTTAGACTTAATATTAGGTTTGCCGGTGTACCAATTTCTTCACGATATAAATTTTTTCTTGATTTTTTCTACTAACACAATTTGCTAAGTTTTCCATGTGTGTGGGTTGGTTTTTTTTTTTGTTCTTATTAGTTGTTCATTTTTTCTTATTTAAATATTTTATTTGTTTCAGTTACAGAGTGTGGCGCAAAAGCAATCATACAACTTTGTAAGGCTAAAAACTATATTTATTTTGACTTTTATGCGCTTTTTGCTAATCGAAGAAAATAATATCGGTGCAATTTTGCACGAACAAGAACATCTTTAATTAGGTAGTAAGCTACTTTTGCGACACCCTGTATTTGTAATTGCTTTATGATTTAGCGTTATTTCCCTTGCTTAGCGAACATTAGATGCTCCATTACTGTCTTTGAAATTAATTTACTATTTAATTCAAATGTTTTTTCTTTTTGTTACGAATCTAATTAATTTTCAAATTCAAATTAAATATTCTTTTGTTCGCATTGTTTTCAAATCATGTCTTTTGCCAATAATATTAGAGTAAAATATTTCAGCGCTGCGCTTTTGCTCAAAAGTACACTAATGCGCTATATATTTTATATGTGTATGTGTATGTATATGTATATGTAGTGTAACGAACTAGTAAATGTATGCATGTAAATTAACGTTAATAAATTTATTCTGGATGATATTTACAAATTTAAGATTAAATTAGACCAATGAACTGGAATATACACAAATATATGCTAATGAACAAAATTAGATTAAAGTTAGGAAGGAGAATGTGCTCACTGCAAGACGGCAACGTTACTGGTAGGTAAGACATATGTACGCACACACGCACACGCATATAAGCGCGTCATATGCATACCTCCACACAAATATAAATATTTTTTTATATAATATAAATCAATTAAAACTTTTTTATGCCCGAAAACTCTTTACATGCGCATACATGCATACTCATATATATGTACATGTCTTTATATGTATGCATATATAGCAAATTTCTAGAAAGTTAGTAATATTTCTACTACATATGTATGTATATGTATATTTAATACAAGTAAACAAGCGCTTTTAAATGTTTTTGTTGTAGTTTTTTTGTGTGCTTGTGTTTGACTTCCCAACAAAACAAAGAAATGATATGCGTTTCAAAATAAGCTTAGCAACAACAACTGCGCGTCGAAAGAGGAAAAGATCACCCCGAATTTGTTGTTGCATACACACGCAATCCATTTCATCATCGGTGTGTGTTTGTATGCATGTATGTGTATAAAATAATAATAAATGTAATCAAATGTCCGTTGACATTATTAAATTGGGCGCATTTCGTTGCATAGCAATACAATTACAATATAACGGTGAATATAACTTTTCAAATGTTTTCGCTAATTACAATACACTAACCGCCGCGCCTTCTCTAGTGCTCTGCTTCGCATTTAGTCTTCTACTCCTGGCAGAAGCCCTCAGTCTCTTCAATGGCAAACGTCAACTTTTCCACCAGCTGATCGTAGCTCTTGTACGGCGGCAAGTCTAGGCGATTGAAGCAGGTATGCGAGCGCGGCAGCCACGTCTCTTTGCCCACCTTCTCGATGCAGAAGCGTTGCGGCCCATTGGAGCCCATAAGTTCGGCAAAGCCGCCGACAGGCACACGACACGTGCCGGTGACAAACTGCAGCAAGCGTGCACGTTTTTCATTATCCGTATCGCGCACAAACTTTTTTTTGCCAAAAGAAAAGAAATTGTAATATTGAATGTAAAAAGAAAACTGTTACTTCTCTCATTTCTTACTCACCTGCCAGAACCACATCACTTGCTTGGAATTGCGATTGTAATGCCTGTAAATGGTATTACGCTGCCAATCGTCCACATCCACATCCTGCATGCCGCACAATATTAGCTCCAGTTCGCGTTCATCGAAATATTTCAGCCACTCAAGCGGCACCACTTCGTTGAAGCCCTCCAGAAAGGTTTTTGTTTGTTGCTCAATGCCTCTGAAATTCGATTTTTTTTTAGTGTTTGTGTGAATAAAAATTGTTCTGAAAGTGGCACTACACTACACTAAAATTTTTGTTTTGCTCGCGAATGATTCGCTCAAATTTATGTAATCATTTGCGAGCGATTCATTCAATCACTTTTAGTACCAGTGTATATTAGTACCATAGGACCTGAGCCCTTCCGTGCTATGGGATAACACACACCAGCTAAGGGAGGTCAGCTGTTACCAAACTATGCGGATACGCCAGGCGAAATCCTTACTGAGACGGATACAACCAAAAGAAGTTCAAAAATCTCATAACTCTCTCCGAGGATAAACTAAGTATGCTGAGTGCAAGGGTTTAGTCGAATCTCAAAATGGATCCAGGCGCCAGGAGGAAATGTCGTTCAGTCGATAGCTCACCCTGATGTCTGGTACCGCTTGAAAATGTTGACCAAGAGCTGCTACCTTCTAATCCAGAGTATTATGCGTTCCCGTGCCCATTGGATGATTAGCAGCCAGGAGGTGAATTCGGCTGTCTTATAATGGCGTCTCCTCAACAAAAAAATTGAAGAGTGCCGAACAGGCAGTCGTAAGAACAAGATGAACAAACAAACAAAAAAACAAACAAAACCAAAACAAACAAAACAAAACCAAAACCAAAACAAACAACATCAAAAAGGGTATGAGTAAAAAGCTGGGCAAAAATCACTTGGCGGGGCGCTCAGAGGCAGAAGTGTCGGTTTTTTTGGGGAGCACGCCCGTGAGGATGATAAACCATCTATCAGCCGTGGGGTGTACGACGAACCAGCCCTAGATTTTGGGAGAACAAGTGGGTCAATCATCTGCACATGATCAGGATATGGTCCATTGACTCTTGTCGTTTCTGTGACCAGTCACAGGAGACTCCAAACCACCTTTTACTTGAATGTGGCGCTATAGTGGGAGAGGGTTGAAATATCTCGCCCAATTGCAGCCGGAAGAAAGGCGCATACGCTCAGTCCAACCCAACTGCATCTTAAGTTTAATAAGAGAACTGAGTCTGGATGAGACACTGTGATGAGTATAGGACACAAAAGATCGAAGTGTTAATCTTCAATAAATCTAAATCTACTACCATTTGTTGCCCATAAAAGCTCTTGCATGGCAAGCAGAGAAGAACTCTCCAGAAAGGTATGTACTAAACTGTAGCTCAGCGTACATAAGTACTTCGCACCGAATTAACCCTCCGTTAGACACCTTTTTTAAAACCTTAAGCTGGGCACGCGGGTCTGGCCTTTTCTCGTCCTACGTCTCGTCGATACGTTTTAAAAGGTTATATCCATAAAACGATAGAAAATAAAATTTTAGGAAGCTACCTAGAAGCTCAAGTCGTTAGCTATATAAGAAATGTGTTAAATTCACATCCACAGTCAAAGGGACACACCCGGGTGCCAAACGTAGAGTTAATCAATCTCTGAACACTTCAATTCGAAACCCAACTAGCGTTGCTGTGTTTCTTTTTTTCTATATTCTTTATTTCGAATAACGATGTTTTGAATGTTAACAGGGCAGTTAGTTCTAAACCTTGTGCTGTTCTCAAACAGCGCAGCCCTGTTAACCCAGTCACTCTTTTCGGACCTTTGCGAATATGTTAGAAAATCAATTTGTGTCCAATCTTCAGCTAGCAAACTATTTCGCCAGTGAATAGTCCCAATTTCCACCATTCCTCACATTCAAATATTAACAAAGTATTCTCACTTCCATAATTAACGAAAACCACTCACCTCGTCATACGCCACTCTGTCATCAATGTTATGTACTCCTCCTTATTCTCTTCGGTGACACGCTCTTTCTCACCATTCTCCTTCAATTCGTGGTGAATTATCTGTCCAAGCACCTCAAAGTCTACGCTAAACCATAACTCCAATCCACACTCATCAATATTATTGTCACGCACCCAAATAAGCGAATTGTAGAACTCCGGATCGATGGTCTCAATGTCTTTGATGGTTAGTTTCTTATTCAACATACGCTTGTAGAAGGGCATCGTGAAGCCGGAATAGATGAAGCGCCCATGATACAATGCCATTGCAATGAAGCGTCCTATGAATTTAAAGTACTGCAAATGATCGGGATTCACATAGGAGGCCGGATTTATTTGTAGGCTGTAGTTGTTTTTGTTAGCGTACTCGAAGAGACAATACATGGGATTGAGCACTTCATGTGAAAGCAAAAAGAACCATTCACGTGACACGCCACCATAGTCGAGACCCTCTTCGCCGCGGAATATAATATAAAGGCGGCGTCGCAGCTCATATGCAGGCAAACGCATAATTTGGTGGTATGAATCTTCGAACAGCGTCTGTCGTGTCACAGTGATTTTAATGTGGGATGGCAACGCATTACTCTGGCACAGGTAGCGGAATTGTGAAAGCTTCCAACGGAATGAGCGCTCATAGGCGCGCGGCACACCGTACACACCTTTTGCGCCTTTGGGTGCGCCCGGACGTGGATCTTCGAAGGTGGTGCGACGTGTATTGTGATCGACAAAGAAGCGTTCACCGGTGGTGGTGTAGCGTATCTCCCAACCGGGCGGTAGTGGGCCCTCATTCATTAAGCTGACCTCTTGACCTGGAAAAGTGAAAAGTCGTTTAATAAAATAGTTGTACTCTCAACGCTGTACTGTTTCATGCGCTACGCACCCTGTGTGCGCGGATCCTCCCACTGTGTGGTGCGGTTCTTGTGATTTACAAAATACACGCGATTATCCGATTGCACTTTCTTCTCCCAGCCATCGGGCAACGGGCCCAACGCATCCTCATCGTCTTGCGTCACTGTGGCCGTCACCGCCGTGGGCTGCTGTTGTTGTTGTGAGTAGAGGAAACGTTGATTACCCTGTGCCACGACATGCGCCCGCTGCCCCTGCCAATGCTGGAAGTGCATTAGTCGCTCGCTATTCGGTCGCTGCCAGGTGGTTGTGCGCGTATTGTGATCCACATAGTAGACCCGCCCGCGAGGATCTTTGCGTATCTCCCAGCCCGGTGGAAGGGGCGTCGGTTTCTCCCAGTATGTAGAACGTGTGTTGTGATCGACATAGTAGCGGCGACCGTACTGATCGAAACGGATTTCCCAACCGGCGGGCAGTGGTTCATCGTCCGCTTGCGCAGCCTGCGAAAGAGATAAGAAAAAATTTTATTTTAAGAAAAATTTAATTAAATTAAATAAGAAAACCATTTTATAAAACAAAACTTTCACACACCTGCAGTTGCTGATCGCCCACATTGGACACTGGCATCGCCGCCTGCGCTAGCAGCGCACCTTGATCGCCCGCCGCGCCCATCAAAGCGCTTTCCATCAACTGTTGCTGAGTTTGTGGTTGTTGTTGCGGCGGCAGCGGAGACAACGCCTGACCGCTAACGCTGCCATTCGCGTACATTTGCGACATGGGACGCACTTGCACACCCGACGTATTCACCGCAACTGTGCCGCCATTCATCGATGGCATGCGCTGCACCTGTAATTGTGGTTGCTGTTGTTGTTGCACTTGCAATTGTTGTTGCTGCTGTTGTAGCGCCACATGTTGGGGCTGCGCCTGTGGCATCGGCTGCTGTTGTTCCCAAACGGGTGGTGGCGGCGCAGCACGTCTTACCGCACCACTTTGTGAGCTACCACTGCTGCAGCGTTCCAAATTGCCATTGGCTATGGGCGAACGTGAGCCACCGGCAACTGCCATGTGCGGCACATTGCCACCACTACCCGCTACCGATGCCGCCGCCGCCGTCGATGCGGTTAGCGTTCCATTCTCAACATTCCGCACGCGCATACGCGCACGTATGCCACCTTGTATCATGTAACTACGACCGGCCGCAGGTGGCAATATAGCACCATCTGTACCAGGCGGTGGTAGCATTTGCACGCCATTGCCATTTTGCTGCACCACATTGGGCATGTCTAGCTTGAGTCCGTTCAACACGGCGACCAGTTCGCCGATTTTCGTTTGCCGATTATCGGATTTGGAGGTGGCCAACAGATCCATTGTTAGTTCAAGAAACTCGCATCTGCCGTTGAATTGTTGCAGCACCTGAGCTAAGCTGATGGTGCGCTCACCAAGTAAAGTATCCTTACGAAAGCTTGAGTGATCGAGCACTTTGATGTGCAACGCGGAATGCGGAGTTATCTGAGAAAGGGAGAAGTATTTAAATTAATAAGTAGACAATTTTTTCAATTTCATGAGTAAATGCGTGTTAGATGTGAGAAAAGAAACGGTTTAACGGTAATTATTCCTTCAAGTCCTATCCACACTCCCGAATGGTAGTCTCGCACCAACCCATTCGGCTACGGCGGCCGCTTTAGTTATAAATTCCTATAATTTTTTCAGAACTCTATTGAAGGTATAGTCCTTTACGGCTATAAACTCAGTGCATTCCGGTGGTGAATGCTCTTCTGCCGATGAAACGTAGGGCACCTAATCTTAAGCAGTAAATGAAATATTAATTTAAATTCAGCAAATTTGTGTTTTTCATGCAGATAATGAGTTGCAAGAGTTAATTTAAATAAGTGCTGAGAGTTTCAAATGCCATTATTACAGCTGATACTTCGAAACTGGAAAAATACTTAAATTTTTTTCTTTTATTGGTTTTGATTGCACTTCTTCTTCATTTCAACTTTATATTAATTTCTAAATAATTCTCATGTAAACTGATTGCCGGTTTAGACTGGTGCCGGTTACTGTCTCTGCCTCTGTATTCATTCGCAGAGGCACTATTTTCTATTTTGATAACTTTCGATTGTTTCTACTTGATAGTGACGAGTAGTAAACGCAATTAGTAGAATCAATAAATACGCGTGCCCACGCCTTACATTTGCCCGCATGCTTCACGCGCTCCACCTTTAATGTGTTTTTGTTTTTGGATTTGTTTGCCTTAACTTTATTCATTTGCTGTTTACTTTGTAATTCAAGACGAGTGCGCCAATATTTGTCTGATTCTCCAGTTCTGATTAATAGATTTTTTTGCTTTGCTACCGCGAATTGTAATCAAAACGTATCGAAATGCATAAAAAAACACACAACGCGTGCGGTAAGCGCCTAATTACTTTTATACAAATATATAAGGGAATAAGTTGCGTATCGACAAATACTAGGTTGTTCAATAATTTGTACAGTTCGATAAGAGAGGGTGTTGCTACTAGCCAAACTTTTTTTTTATTTTAGTTTTTTTTTAGTATGCAATTTAGTACCGACGTGTCACATTATTTTCTACAATGGAAAAAGTCAAGTATCGCGCAGTGATTGAATTTTTATTTTTGGGAGGATTAATAAGCAAAAGAAATTTATGCCAGCAATTTGCACAGTAGAGACGTGGGTTGCTGAATTTAAACGTGGTCGTTCAAGCCTTGAATGCGATCCACGTGAGTCGGTTCTACGTAACCGGAACGACCCGGATTTATATCCGGCCAAAGACTGTGGCCTTGGCAGCATTCCCCGTATATGTAAGGGGAATGATTATGATGCTACAACAATAACTACATCAAAGTCAAGGAAGAGAAAAAACAGCAACAACGCCAGAAATCGTGGAAAAAAACAGGATATCGTATGGGAAAATCGTCGAGTGACTGAAAAAGATTTAGTAGAAACCCTAGGATTCTCTTTGGGCAGTGCAAGCAATATTTTTACTAAAGTATTGGGTTTCAGAAAGCTGTGTGCACAATGGGTCCCGCATTCGCTATAAATGGAACGAAAACACTTTCGAATGCGACTTTTTCAGCAACATTTAAAGCGTTTTCGAAAGAATAAAGTGGATTTTGTGCGTCGATTCATCACTATGGATGACACTTAGGTCAATCACTTGATCTTAAATCAAAATAAAAGGCTAAAGAGTGGTGCGGAACTGCTTCTTCGGCACCGAAACGAGTTCGTGTCCAGAAATCGGCCAAGAAGATTTTAGCATCAGTTTTTTGGAATGCGAAAGGAATTTTGTGTGTGTATTACTTGCAAACTGGTAAATAAATAAATTCTGAATTATATTGTAACTTTTTATACCAGTTGAAGGAAAAAATTCTTGAAAAAAGACCGAGTTTGCGAAAGAAAAAGTTATTTTTCATCATGACAATGCACCGTGCGACAAGTTGGCACATCCACCGTATTCACCAGATTCGGCCGTAGCGACTTCCATCTGTCTTCAGACCTAAAAAGTGCATGCGTGGAAAGAGTTTTTCCACCAAATGATGAGGTCATAACAGCTGTGAAAGCGTATTTTGCAGCTCTTTCAGATTCTAACTTCAACTGGAATCTCGTTGAAATAAGTGTATTGATGTTCAGGGAGATTATTATACTGATTATTAAAGTGTATTTCAAATCATAAAGTTGTGTTTTTCTTATCAAACCGCAAAACTTATTGAACAACTTAGCATACAGTGCATTTAATAACTTAGCTACAGGTACGTAACTGTCTCCAGCGAATGCCCATTGTTATTCGTTTTAAGCATTGATGATTCTCTCAATCTCAGAGCCGCAGTAATTTTCGTTAGCTTTTTATAAAAATATACATATTCCATTCTAAAACAACTATTACAATATATAAATCAGTTTCACACATTCATAAGCATTCATTCAATTTCCATTAAAGTTTAACACTTTTTAGTTAGGATTTTTAGAAATTCTCAATTCTAGTATAATAAGGTAGCTCAAGTGGTTTAAAATTCTCGTTGAGTTTTGATAAAAATTTAATGGGCTAAAAACTGTGTATCTATGTAGTTTTTTATTTTTATTAAAAGTGTGAAATTTAGATGAATTGGTCGAATTTTTATAAGTTTTGTATAAAATTTTGAAACTTTAATTTGTTTCATAATTTTTTTAGAGTGAATTATATTTTTATGAAAAAAATTAATGAAAATTATTTTATTTTATTAAAAGTTTGAAATTTTGATGAAAATTAGTAGAATTTTTATAAGTTTTATATAAAGTTTGAAACCTTGATTAAAATTTGTATGCAAAAAAATTAATAAAATTTTTTTTTTAATTAATAAAAATGTTTTTTTTAATTCAAACTCGACTTTTTTAAAGTTTTGTTCCAAAGATGGAAACTACGATTTGTTTGATATTTTTTTAGAATGAATTACATTGTTATGAAAAAAAAATTAATGAAAGTCGTTTTTTTTTATTAAAAGTTTAAAATTTTAATGAAAATTGGAAGTTTTATACAAAGTTTGAAGCTTTGATTTATATTTTTATGAACAAAAAATTAATGAAAATAGTTTTTTTGTTTTTAATTTGATTAAGAGTTTGAAATATTTATGAGAATTAGTCGAATTTTTTTAAGTTTTGTGCAAAAGTTTGAAACTTTGATTTATTTGATATTTTTTTAGAGCGAATTACATTTATTCCATTTTATGAAAAAAATAAAAACAAATAAAAATTAAAAAAGCAAAAAAAAAAGTGGTCAAAACTGGTAAAAAATATCGCGTTTCTAATTAGCTGTTAGTGGGTGTATGCAAATATTCGACATTAGCGACATTTTCTTTAGCATCAAAAATAGTTGAAACCAAAATTGCACGTAATTAATTGTTACTGTATCAACGCTATAAACACCACTCACAATTTCAGCGGCCTGACTTGCATATTCGCCTTTATCAAAGAAAAAATGTAAAATCTACCAAATATTCTCTTTGTTGTCTTTCATTGTTAACACCCTGTAACTCACAACTGAAGGGACAAAGAAAAAACAACAAAAGAATTTTTTAGCGTAAAATGTCACCTTGACAGCGAGCATAAACTTTAAATTGTTTGATCGATACTTAACGAGATATCGATCACTACAGCCATCTAGCGAGAAAATAATGGATTTCTTTTTCCCCAAACTAATATTTTGCCTTAACTGCTCAGCCGGCCAAGCGCTAGAATAACTATTTATGACTACAGCTGTATGCTTTCCTTTTATGTGCGTGTTATTGTAAATCGCATTTTCTATTTTTATTTCTCACTGCATTAACGTACCAGCACCGTGAACTCCTCATTCCATTTGGGTAGATAAGTATTCTTCACCACATCGGTTTTACGTTTACTTTTATAATCGATTACTAATTCAACGTATGGATTAGGCTTTAGAAAGCCATTGTTACGCAATGAAGCTTCCTCAACTGCAAAAGAATAGAAAGCAAATAATTCCATAAATCATAATAAATAATTTATTTTTCTTCTATATAACTTACTTGTCACACTTAATTGGTGATAACCTTGATTGTTGCCAATGCCACTGGCTGCACCTGTTGCCCCCATCGTCGTTGGTGCCCCTGTCGGCATGGACGACACATTCAAATTAACATTACTACCGCCCATACTGCCATTACCGCCGCTACCATTGCCAACGTTACTGCCCACTGTGGAAACTACTACACCACTGCTGGTCTGCATGACGCCGCCCACACCGGCATTGGCAGCCATTGCTGTTGTTGTAGGTATTGATGACGCTGTCACTGTAGCTGTTGCTGGTGCTACTGAATAGTAGTCAGCAGCTGCATGTCCTATGGAAGCTGCTGACATAACATTTCCATCGGCCATTAACGTCCGACACAAGTACGATTTTATCACTTAATCGTTTGTGTGCGTGCGTGTACCGAGTTTTGGGCTATCCGCGCCCGCCAAATGCGAGTAATACCAAGTTGAAGCTACTAATAAAACGACACTTGCCTTGAAACGTTGCCAAATTTTTGTCACAATTTACGTGCTAATTGCGCCAGCTGCTCGTACTGGTTTTTTCGCGTGTTTTTTGTTATTGTTATTTCGATTTATTTCTACGTTAAATTTATTACGAATATTTATGGTGTAGTTGGCACAATTTTTTTTCGTTTTTTTAGTACTTATTTTCCTCCCAATTCAGCTGTTGAACATCGCTGTCGGACCACCACCGCTTCCGCCAAGCAAATATCAAGCTGTAAAATGAAAGTTACTTGAGTTTAGTTATTATTTTAGTCTGGTATATTTTGTACATGTGACGTTCGCAGATAATAAATATTATCACCATATATCATTTGCTGTTATTTTAGTGTTCTTAAAAGAGCAAAAAAGTGTATGAAGAATATTTAAAATAATGAAGTTCGGACGTAAGCGAAGTGTACATAGCTCGTTTACTGGAAGAACGTCATAACTCAATAACCCAAATAACCAAATAACTAAATTCTTAAATTTTTATATAAGTATGCAGAAATAACCAACAGCTTTTCTTTTTTTCCATCACTGAACATTTTTTTAGAGTTAAAGTTATTCGAAAACAAAATTCGATGATTAATTTTGCGCCACCTTGTAGGAAGAATTTCTGATTTTTTTTTTACTTTTCACCTTCTTCCAACAAATGAGCAATACGTAGGGGAGATCGGGGGGTCGTGAGACACGGGGGGTCATGAGACACGCTCACAGCCCTGAACTGAAGAGCGCGGCATCTGTCTGGTATCTGCGTAACTTCTTGCTAGCTTTCAATCATAATATTTACATGACAAATATTTTGTTCATGCAGGTTATTTGTGTGTCCTCATACCGCGACTCCACTTGTGTGATTGAAAGTTTTGCTGATAATCGTTTTTGTTGTTTCTTACACTTTGTTGAACAAGCTAATTATAAAAGTGCATGCATCAAAACCTTCCTTGGTGAGTAGCCTTTTGACCCACAACAAGAGTTTTGCGTAAATATTAAATGCATCCATAAAACAGTGGCCACATTGAAAATAAAGCAATTGGGGGGTCGTGAGACAGCGTATTCGGGGGGTCATGAGACATGCTATTTCCGTAATCTAGGAACATTTAATAGTATTCTACAGCCGTATCTCGCATTTCTGTGTTACTTTTGTATTATCTGCAAAGGTGTAATGCCCAAAAAATTAAACCGAAACAATTCGATTCACTGTAATACTTGCGATAGACCTGTTCACTTGAAATGTGCAAATTTAACAGCCGGCTATTACACCTGCATCCATTGTGAATCTGATTAATCTAATATTTTCTTTTTCGGATATTCATTGACTTGATTGATTAGGTATATTATTCATATTGTTCATATCAATTATATTGTAGAAGCCAATATATGCCTTTTTAACGATTGAAATAAAAAATTTTTATAAAATCAGGCCGTTTTCTTTCTGATGAAATTTGTGTCTCACAACCCCCCGAACATGCGAAAATCCGAAAAAAATGATTTTTGAGCAGGCAGGCAAAACTTAGAGATTTTTCTATAATTTTAAGAAATTAATCTTTTGTCAAAGTGTTGTTATACTTAATCACAATTAAAAAATTTTAATGTGCAGAAAAATGGATAGGTTATATTATGTTTATGGTCAAAAAACAAAACCCGTCTCATAACCCCCCGATCTCCCCTACATACGAGTATGTATGCACTTCGCATGATTAAGTGAAATGTCATACTGATAGAGTTTAGTCATAAAATTTTAGTATTGTTACTTTATTGGCCTTATAGCTTATTTCCACCAAGAATTTAACAGCAGTTAACAGCTCCGTTAAATTACAGAAATATCAAGGGTTTCCACCGCGAAGGAAGTTGTGTTCGTTTACGGGTAAGTTTTGCCGATTTATCAGGATTTATAGGAAAAGCGTTCGCTTACGCCAAAAACCTCTAACTTGGTGAGAGAAACCAGTAAACCTTCTTTTAGTCAGAAGTTGGAGGATTTAGAGCGAAGTTTTTCTGGAAGTACGTAAATCGACTAGCAAAAACCGCCTTGAAACATAGCTCGAAAGTGTTTTTAGAGATCACTTTTTACGGCGATATTTTTTTGGAAACAGTGCAGAGAATAATTTTTTATTTCACCGTTCTAAAGGTTTTACTTCAAGAATAAGAAAGCAAACCAAAGTCAAAAACAAGCAGCTAATTTGTGTTTAGATTGTTGAAGTTTATCAACTACTGATAACTACCGGACAACTAAATATTTTTATTTAAAAAGGATCGAGTTGTTATTGTTGTCACCTGCATTCTTTCTGGGTCTTTGGCCGAACTCCTCCTCCTATATGTGTGGTTTCTCGGAGGTTCCAGTTTTATGCCGTCTCCGAACGGCAGATGCCTATTTTCTGCCAAGAAGAGACCGAAAAAAACGATTGCTGTAAAGTGAGCAAAGTTGGCTAACTCTGTGCTAGAAAAGAGTTTACTGTAGTTAGTCGTAGAAGGCGGTTGAGTCCAGAAGGAAATAGGCTATTAGGCGCCTCATAATTTTTGAATTTTTAAATATTTTTTATATAGGGATTGGCTGCACATGTGATCATGTGATGTGGCATAGTCCGTTCCACATAGAAGCCTGGGTTTCAGATCTTACTTATGACTGCTTTTTAAGTTTTAGTCGGTTTCTAATCGCAACTGTTGTTGTTGTTGTTATAGCAGTAACTTGCCCTGTCGGTGTAGTATAATCACCGGTCATCTTCGTCTAGCTCATCTAACGGTCCAGGAAACTAGCTGTTTCGACAGGTTGGGTCCAGAGGGAGAGGGGTGCCAGATGAGTGGGTTTGGTGGGGCATGTGAAAAGGTGGTTAGTGTCGAGCGGGATGCCTTCACATGCCGCACATATGTTTAGTATGTCGGGGTCGATTCTGGATAAGTAGGAGTTTAACCTGTTACAGTATCCAGAACGTAGTTGTTGCGGCACTCTCGGGGAAGTCGGAGCTCTTCGTTTGCGATGGGTGGGGGTTCAACTCCCATGAAGGCATTCGGGGGTCGGAAGCTTAAGAAGGTGGTAAGGGTCTCCCGATGAATGTCGTTGATTGTCAGTCTGTACACTGTCTGACCTAGTAGTTGTCGGTCTGTTTTGTCCTGGATCTCGTCCGCGTAATTGAGGAAGTGCCCCCTGACATGCCTGGAAGGAGGCTCAAGAAGGTGTATGCATGGATGTAACCTGCGGGGAAAGTTGTAAGTTTTTCGCAGTGAAGAAGCGAGAAAGGCAGGCGAGGTAGTCGTTTACCTTAGAGCACAGGCCATCAATGTCATTGCCCGACGCCATTATTGTGCAGTCATCGGCGTAGGAGACCAAGGAGAATATCTCTGGTGGCTGGAGGAGTTTCGAGATGTAGAAGTTAGAAAGCAAGTGTGAAAGACAGTCGGTTCTACGTTACCGGAATGAACCTGGTTGTTATGGGAATGATATCCAGCATGTGAAGGCACTAACCACCTATTCAGCACACCTAACACCACTCCCCCTCTGGACCCAACCTGTCAAAATAACAAGGTTTCTGCGTCTACCGTTATATGAGTTAGACGAAGACGACAGATGCCTACATTGCACAGACAGGGTTTAGTAAGCTGCTACTACAACAACAACAACAAGAACAACCAACATGTGTTCAAAATTAATGTTGTTTTCAAACCTCTGTGTCTTAGTGTACATTTTATCAGTAAGATAAGATTTTTATTGGTACGCAAGTTTGCGGTAAGTAAAATTTCGCATTTTCGTAAACATGTGTGCATTCATCATATAATTTGCGACAAACCAAACACTTCATACATATTTACCAAATATTTAATTCGATCGTAGAGTCTTTGTTAGATGTTTAGCCGAGCTTGGCCTCCTCCAATTTGAGGTATGCCTTTTTTGTTGTGCTTCAAAATGGAATGACCTTCAGTCAGAGGGTTTTTATGAGAATTTTTTCATGACAGAAATACACTCGGAGGTTTCCTGTTACCCGTTACCTTGGGAAAACCGCGATTAGAAAAACATTTCCTGTCATTTAAGGGGGGACCCTCATTTAGACGGTCGAAAAATGCATCATTTTTGGGAATTTTTTTCTCAGGTAAAATAACTTCAAACGTTTTGTAATTCATAAAGTACTTTAATAAATGTCTTGACTGTCTACAAAAATTTCGGAGAAGAAAAAAAACATTTTAAGTATGGAAATATACACCTCGTCCATGGCACCTCATTCTATCTGTGTACATTCTAGCGCTCTGAATTTTTTTCTGAAATAAAAAAACCAAATTTTTTTTAAAACTTTAGGATAATACCTTCGATGTGACATTTTGATTTAAAAAAAAAATGTCGAAATTGATATTTTTTACCCAGTTTTATGTTAAAAGTGATTTTTCATGCATAAAAATTGACTTTAAAATTACAAAAAAATATGAAAATCTTTTTTTTTTAAAAAATACTTAACTGTAACATTGAAAACAATTTAATTATCTTTAAAATGAGCTATTGTAAAGCCTGATTGGTTCAATACAGCGTTCTCAATTGTGTACACAAAATCGAAAAATGATGTTTCGAGAAAAACGCGTTTAAAGTTTTGGATACAGGCGATCAGGCCACCCGTCGCGTCCTGTTAAAAATTTTGTCACTCCTTCAAAAATACAGATATCGACTTGAAATTTTGAAAGTATATTCTTAAATAGTTGTAGAATAGATTAAAATTATTTCCAAAAAATCGATTTTTTTGACCCGATAAATGAGGGTCCCCCCTTAATGCTTCAGGTACACAGTGGGCATTAAACCCGTGACCAACTCTAATATAGTCACAAACAAACCCACCCTAGAAAACTTTGCGTATAAAAACAAACTATTTGCCATTGTTGACAAACACGATAAGCTTAAATTTACGATTATTTAATTATGTACGGCAGGAAGGCGTAGCGAACAACTTATATATTTAAATGAAAATGAAATGATAGACAGATTTTAGAAACCTGTGTGAAAAAATTTAAATGTGAAAGTAAATATCAGATAAATGTGAATTCTGAAGTCGGCCATGGCAGAGTTTTATTATTTACAAGCATAAATAAGACTGTTTACGGAAGCCTATCTGACGGATTTTAAATTTATTATACAGTCATGCTTTTCTTATTTGCATATACATATGTACATACATACAGATACGATAAATATTTTACACAATTATAGTAGGTGGCCGAAGAAGAGTGCAGAAGAAGAAAAATATATAAAAATTTCCTAAATGACAGCAGCTCCATCTGACGAAAACTCATTGGTTTACTTGGCTACAATAATAGTGGTTTTGAAGCTAAACGGATAAAGATTCAAGAGTTCAGTCCCACGACAGTCAGTTCTACGTTACCGAAACAACTCAGATTTATATCCGGCCAAGGATTTTCACTCGAGCAGCATTCCCCGAACATGTATGATGTTACAACAACAAGAACAACAATCAAGAGCTCATTAGAGTCCTTAGCTGAGCTATGACCAATCGACTCGTATAAAAAATCTCTTTAGAAGACCCCAACAATTCCTTCAGCGCTGCGGTTCAACATTATCCTTATGGACCGACAAAGTGCAGTCACTGCATTTGATAGGCAAAAGCCGTTGGGCTTCGCAAAGAACAAACCAGTACCAAAGGTCCTACTCGCATCAGAGATGAATTTGCTAGTATTTAGGTGATTATTGCCTATGCCGATTTATCAGTTGGCGAATATTCAAATTGAGGTTATTAATACGAATCTTGACGCAATAAAGGAAGTGGTAAGCAGCGTAGGCTGCGCTCAATGTTTTTCGAATACCCGCATACCTGCTAGGCATCCTCCAAAGCTACCTCAGCGAGAATGAACTTCTGTACTACACACCAGATGGTCAGAAAACAAAAGTGGTAACGTCTGGCGCAGTCCAAGAATCTATTCTCGCACCGATTTCTGTAATCTGAGCTACGACGAAATGCTGAGCGTAGAAATGCCAGAAGACGCATATCTCTAGCGGCTATCATATCAGCACGAGATGCCAGCCATGTTAAGGACCCAATTTCAGCTTGAGGACCAAACATTATACCAAAGTAATTCTGATGGCACGAGGTCACATGCCACTCGAAGTCTGCATGCAACTAGGCGACACATCCCTGGTAACTCAAAAAGCGGTGAAATACCTGGGCATTCAACTCGATTGCAGGCTTACGTTCTGGGCTCAGATACCGCACGTCGCTACTAAAGCAGCGAAGATCACAAGAATGCTGAGCAGACTAATGGCGAACATCGTCTGAGTAAAAGAACTAAAAATTATCAAAACAAACTATACTCTTCCAGATAAAAGAAGCAATGTAGCAGAGTGAATTATCTAATACTCAAAGTTCAATATTTTTCTTTTGTATTCAAAACCTCAACTAAAAGTGTACACTATTTCTGAAAAAAAGTAAAATAATGTTCGACCAAAGTGCGAGGTCGCGCCAAAGTTTCAATCTTTAGTATTATCCCGAATCCGCATATGACTATTAATCATTACTTGTCATACTGTCTGGAAATGAGCAACCCAAATTTGATAAGATATTGTGTGTATTTGATATATGAATTGCCTATGCCCGACACCCATATATGTCTTATTTCAAAAAAGCAATAAAGTCCCAAATGAGTGTGTAAGAAACAAAGATCCAAAATAACGTCCATTAGAGAAGCAATTGGGTAAGTACGATTTAAAAGCCTATCTCGTAAGCTATCGCAGAGGAGGCACTCAGAACGAAATCGGGAAAACCTCGATTAGAACTCATAAAAGAAAAACCGTCGCAGTTCCAAGAAAATATGGTAAAAGGTGGTTTCTGTATTAAACAGAAATAAACAGGTGGTTAATATTTAAACAATAAAATAGACTAAGGATACATTTTTAGCGCCCAGAAACATTTTTTCATCCTAACTCTTGTATTAAGTTACATTCAAGATTTCAATGGATGCAAGATCAATAAGAAGGAGGGAACTATTATAAATCCTTATCAATTGGAGAGAGCTTAACAGTGCTGAAATATACTTTATTAAATCCACAGAGAAGGCAAACTAAAGCCCAAGATAATGCAAACGGATATTGATAAGTGTTCACAAACAAGTACGTATTTACGAATTCACATACACAAACGTATGAAACAGAAGGATTTACTATACATATCCATGCACCAATCAAGTGAACAGCTCATTAAACGCATAAGTGTCGATGGAATGACTGTGGAAAAATTTTGTAGACGATTTATATTTATATACAAACATAAATACGTATATATATGCATACAAACATACGTGAACGAATAATTCCATGCTTACAATAGTTTTTTTTCTCCCAAGTGCCCTAGCAGTAAATCAGCAAACAAACATACAGACATTAATAAGTATTTTACCCAACCAGTCATTGATAGCGCATACTTTTAGTTGGCAAACCGAAAACAATACAGTCACGCAGCAACACCCCTGCCCGCACCGACACCGAACATGCACTTTGCCCAGTAATATTTTTGAGCTCAGGCAGGAGATAAGCTGCCTAAACGAATGAATTGTGTGAGTGCATGCAAATGAAGCGCTACAAAAGTAGCCTCCAACAAACAAACAAACAAACAAGTAATGAAAGTAATGAGTTGTATGTTGGACGATAGCCACAAAGGAATTTTGTCCCACACTAACGTTTTCTATAGGTAAAAATTTAACATTCTCCAAGGTGTTACCTTCTTAAAGCTAACGCGTTGTGCGGGTGTAATAGGCTCTATATACGAGTATGTATATATGGAATAGGCGTAACCACAATTGTGCTTTCGGCTAGTTAGCTTAACATGTGAAAAGCAACACCTGGCTTTTTGCCACCCCTAACCAACTAGAAGGCAATACGTATATAACTTGGCTGGCAAACCATGCGAAACGGTTTCGGCCAACTGACCAACTAACATAACATTTTGGCAAACAAAATACACCACCACCTTACCAGTTAACTGCCCGTGGAAGGTTACCTCACTAATATCTTTTGATAGTACAGCCTTTGTCTGTATATATCAGCCACTTTTTGCAATAATATTAAGGCAAAGGTCGGATAAGGCGCAGGAAACTTACAAATGCTGCTGTCCACTAGCTAAACAATATGGCTTTGGTACGAAAGCTATTTTGCAGTTAGATTTTATAGCTTTATTTGATTTATTTGCTTTATTGTTAATAATTCCAATTCCACGAGTACTTACACTTTAAGATTTTACAGTATATTCCATTTATTGCAGTTATTGCATTTTAAGTGATAAGATATTCTTTGATTTATGTGCCGCTATTAATGCGTTATGGATTCTAATTTGGCCTTTACAGGTTTTCCCCTTTTGAACAATTTACACAATGGTATTATTCACTTTGATCACAGTCTAGGCTTTTTTTCAATACTCAACAGCTGCACATCACTTTTTATATAAAGACATACATAAAACTACAGCGCAATGATTTCATAATTTTTTTTATACTATATTTTTTGATTATTAACGCAAAAACTATAAATTTTCACAATAAATTTTCAATTTCTGGGCCTGTGCACAACGCAGAAATTCTTTCTTTTCAATGTCTCTATTTCATTGACATTCTCAGCTTTTTCATTTTCTTATTGTGACATATTCGTTGAATTTGACGAAATTGAGGATGGCTCATAACAAATTAGCAGGGTTGTATTTAGCGAGACCTAGAAATTATTTTATGAGGCAACCTGAATTTATTATAAAAGAAATATTACAACCCAATCTTGGTTCATAATTCCAATGTGCAAAATGTCTAAAGGTCTTTATATACGTGGGATTTTGAATCTTACTCTCATAAAAACATAAACGAAAATATTAAAAAAAAAATCTGTTTGTAATAGTTCCATCAAAGAATTCTTATAGAAAAAATTAAATTTTGACGAGGCCTACTAAGCTACCATGGGGGAAAGATACATATAGAAATATTTTTGATGGGGGTAGCCATTCTGGATGTTCGCGAATACTTACAAAAGTTATTTTGGTCTTTGCCATACGATTGTTCGGTCATATTATCAACGTTGTTAATAAATTTACGCCTGTTTTTCGCTACCTCTGTTAGTTCGTTAATAGTTTTTCATATTGTCAAGCCCAGTCATTTTTTTTTTTCTGCCAATTCCTATTTGTTCCTCAATTATTTCTTGCATCAGCAGTTGTAAAATATCATATTTGTTACCTCTTTTTATATGTCCGAAATAAGCGACTTTTCTTCTTTTTATGTCATTTGTCACTTGATTTTTTTTATAGCACCGCATTTCAATCGCTTCTAGTCGGTGTATGCTTGTAGTTTTCAACATCCAGGCTTTTAATCCATGTAAAAGAGTCGACCACAAGTAGCATTTTAAAAATGGTGTCTAGAAATTAAAAAAACCATTGTTTTGTTTTTTCGATATTTCGACAGTATAGTATCTTAAGAATATACTGTGAATTTTTCATGCGAAAAGTTCCAATATTATAGCTTCAAAACCCATTAACTAGGTGGAGAGCGGTCCGCGCACTTCTGTGCCTCAAACTTTAAGCTTATTTATCTCGAAACGATTTTTTTCGCCCTAGTGTTGTAAAAAAAAACTATTCAATCGAATCGTCTGAAATTTTAATATGTTGCTCACAACATCACTGGCTATCGTCCGTACTATAATCATATTATTTTTCCAATTATTTCGTTTTTTTTTTCTCAAAAAACTTCAAAATAAAACGACTTTTAGGGTGTCAAATTCAAAACCGCGCCATTAAGTCAATTTTTTGTTTGTATGCTAGTACGGGACATAGCTACAATAATACTGATTAATATTTTTTTGGCCTTTGTGTTTCATAAAAATAAATATTTGAAGTTGCTTACTATTTCTATTGCTTTATTTCCTATGCCTAGCCTCGCATTGGTATAGTCTCTGCCGCTTTTATTATTATTATTATTTTAAAGATTAAAGAAAATTAAAAGAATGCAACTAGGGATAGTTTCGACCACTGAATTTTAACGTGAAAATGAAAAATTCAGGAGATACTAAAATTAAAATTTTAAATGTCTACATCATTATAATTTGTTATCCAATTCAGAGCGTTCCAATTAAAAATAAGGTTATTAATAGAATTCTAGATAACTGAATAATTTTGTTTGATGTACATACATATTGGCAAATATTTTTAAACTTTTAAATTTTTTTAGAAAAATATATTTTTTTTGTTTTGTAACAAATGCAGAACCTGTGTCCTTTAAGTGTTTTGGGATGATGAACTTTTCTTTCGTTAATATTTAAAATCGCTTTTTCCGTTTTCATATCCTTAACTTTCACATGCCATTGATTCACTACATTTTTAATTACTCTCTGCCCACAGTGAGTCCGCTCATCAACAGCTGAGTGTATGCGTCTATCGCAAAATAAAAGAGTATTTGCATTTGATTCGAGAAATGCCGTGTTTTTGTTTACGTTCGCCAGAATGACTGAATTGATTAATTTGTTTGACAAATTAAGTGAATTTTATGATCGTAATCTACTTTGGGAAAATATTGAAGAGATTTACGAGAAAGATGAAGAAACAGAGCAAAACAAGAAGAAAAACACCAATGAGTCACAAGAGCCGCACTCTGATGATGAATCGCTAGCTACTCTGGCCACTAAATTAAGTGTAATAAATTTACCGTTCGTCCGGCGTGCACTCAACGATCCTCAAGTATTATCCACACTTCTCGAGTTGAGCTCCGCCATACGGATTTTGCGCGGGGAATCAAGTGCCAGTTATGATAACACTTACGATTGCTGGGATGAGGTGGTGAAGGTGTCACCACGTGATGCATATCTTAGCTTTGTGTATGCTTTAGCAGGTCTGCCAACATTAGATCCAAGTTCCGCCAAAAATACTAAGCTCGCGCTGGCGGCTGTGAACACTTACTTCCTTTCGCTAACTATACCGGGCGCAAAAGGTTTTCACATATTTGAACCGGAGGTTATAGCACATTGCCTTCAAGTATTTACATTGATAGAGCGGATACAGCATCCAGATGTAATGAGCCGCATGTCGAAACAGCAGTCAATCGAGATTTGGGTACACTTTTCTACGTTTTGCGACGATTTAAAATTACTGCTAAGATATGTACACTTCAGTGATCACAAAGCCACACGAGACGCACTACTCAAGAAACTGGTTGACATATTGTACATGAATCATGAGCGGGGATATGCAAATATGTGTAAGTAAAAATTATATATATTTTTGTTTTATTCTGTGCAAAACATCACCGTTTCGAATTTTATTTGTAATCAATTTTTAATCGCTAGATCCCATAACGCTTTAAATTATAAATATATATTATATGCATACATATAATATTTAAAAAAATACAAATCATCGTTATTGATATTAATAAATACGAGTAACTTATGTCATAAATGTGTTTAGCCCATGGCGCGTTTCATAAACAAATTTTTTATCGGCACAATACTATCCGTCAATTGTAAACCCAAGCTCCGGAGTAAAACCACAGGCGTGAAAGTGGTGGAGTAAAGTGTATGCAGTCCGTGTACGCCTATCATAATGGGCACATTCTTGGTCAAACTGCGTTGTTCGTATTTGACGAGATAGTTCCTGTCGCTAAGTTTAGCGCCAGCGTAAGCCGCATCGGCCAGTACTTGTACCAGCTCACGCACATCGCTATAACCTAAGTTCACACCTTGTCCTGCTAGTGGATGTACGCGGTGGGCGGCATCGCCAATCAACGCTGCACCTGTGCACACATACGAGGAGGCATGTAAGAAACCCAAGGGAAACGATGCACGCGAACTTTCAATAACTCCATTCACTCCTGGAGGATACTGTCTTAAAATATTCGGATTACGTCCAATAAATGAATTCAAAGTGTTCATTGCGCTAACTACAACTCCTTCCTTAGGATATTCCTTGAAAAAGGCTTCGTTGAGTGCTTTGGCGAAATCTTCTTGGGGCATTTGTAGCAACTGCTTAGCATGCGGTATAGTGGTACTCCATACAACCGAACTGAGTGTATCGCTCAATGGTAGCAAGGCCACAGGACCAGTGGGTAGAAAACGTTGCCAGGCCACCGCATTATCGCATGCATCTTCCAATTTTACTGTGGCTACAACACCACGACGTTCATAGTCAACAGTAAATACATCGATATTCATTTCTTTGCGCACCAGTGAATTCGCACCGTCCGCGCCGACCAACAGCTCACATGTCAATGTTTGTCCATCTTTAAGGTGCACTTGGGAGTATATTTCACCTGTGTCTACCGACAGACGCAAGCCCTCAATTCGTGTATTGTTGCGCACTTCCACATTCGGTGCGCTCTTGCCATCTGCCAATTGTGCATACATTGCATCTAACATCAGATCGTTCTCGACAATACACGCCACATCAGCGGAGAAGTGTTCATCTTGAAATTGTATTAGTGCGTCACTACACGCATCCCATACTTGCATTTGCTTAACATGTTTCACCCGCCGTTCTTGCATGTAGTCCCAAGCATCGATTGACTTGAAAAGTTCTACGCTATTCTTGTTAATCGCCGAGACTCGATTGCCATATTGGGCTTCCACATTGAAGCCTTTGAACGGTGGTGCACCTTCTAGCAACAAAATGCGTTTTTCGCTTAATACCTTATTTTTGGCTAGCGCAAGAGCCAATGTGGTTCCGACAAGTCCACCACCGCCAATTATGATGTCGAAGTGTTCTGTTGAAGATTTCAACTTTTCTGAATCTGTGTCAGCGTAACATTTCGAACTGAGGCTAAGGGCACGCACTGCAGTAAGCTGTTGGAAAATCAGACGCAACTGACGTGCGCCGGACTGCTTTATCAAGGCCGACATTTAGTTATTCTTCGCCTGAATAAAAGTGGAGTAAAATATTATTTCCTAATTACTTAAATGTCTTATATTTCTTACCTTTTACAATTTTTTTTGTATTTTTGATTGACTTTTGCCTCTTCTATACGCACGTATATCAATTGTTTTTAAATCATGAACTAAGTAAAGCAGCTGTTTCGAGGCGCAGAGTTGCATGCAGCATGAGCAAGATTTTTAAATTTCTTGAACAGTTTGTTGGAGAAAACTGTTCCCAATCTTTATATGCGATTTTCCGTTTCCGTTTGTGGAAAGGAAGTAAAGTCTTTTGGGAATACATACTTTATATTGGTCCAGCAACAACAATAAAAATCTAAATAACTCTTCTGTATATTGTCTTGTAGTGAAATGAATTTATTTCCTTTCAGACGCCGCCAATCTGCACGGCAAATGTTTCGAAATCTTCGAGGATATGATAAATGCTCACAATGGCGAACCAGAAGAGACCCTCATGAAACTAATGAATATGACCGTCTTCCTCCATGTCTATCCGCCGAGGCCAAAGAGCAACAGCAGCATTGCCGTTAGTGGCGATTGTGAACACATCTCTGATTGGTTTATCAAATGCATCTCAAAGTATCCGCGACTGCTTGTCAAAGTTTTAAGCTTCTATATCGAATGCATGATCACTAATCCGATCAAGTCATGGAAAACTGAGCAAACACAACGCGCACTTGAATATGGTGCAAAATATGATGCTGCACTCTTCACTAAATGCAATGAATCGTCTGTGGAATTTCTCTGCAAAGCCATCTATGCTGATGAAGTGATGATACGCTCTAGAGCCATTGAGTTAATGTCGCGTATTTTACAGCTGGAGTCGCATGTTGATTGGCAGATGTTTCGGCACGAAGTATCCGACATACCGCGTGAGGTGCATCTCATTAATGAGCTCATAAGAAGTCTACAAGATTGCAACAATACCATTAAACTTAAGGCAGTGCAAGCGTTACATATTTCCCTCACAAAGGGTTCACCCAACACCGTAAAAATACTCAGCGAGGGTATACGCTATACACAATACCATGATGTTGGTGTCGTACTGCCTGATGAGCCGCGCGTACGGAAGAATGAAATACGCTATGAGAAACCTCCTTTACTAGAGCCAAAGTTCAGCTTCGTTGGGCATGCTATAGTGGAGCTGGCGTTTTTGCATTTACCCGAATATGTGTATACAAATCTCTTTCAGAGTCCGCAATCATATATAAGGCGTGCAGGTGTGATGTTTATTGAGCAGCTGGTGAAACTTAATCCTCTAATTATTTTCAATACGAACTTTGTGACGGAAACAACGCGTTTGGTGGATGAGCCCACAGCTCTGGTGCGTAAGCAATCCCTGCTCACCATAGATGGCATACTTGGCTGCTATCCAAATTGTTATCCAGTAATATGGGTTTGGTGTAAAATTGTGGCGCCGATGTTGCACGATGGCGATCCTAAGAATGTGGAATTGGCAATGGATGTGAGTGTGTGGCACAGGAAAGGAAGTAATGGAATAAGTTTGCTATCTCTTTGCAGTGTTTTCGTACACGCGTGCTAAGTAATATGCGTGGCATCGACCAATCAAATCAAGCCGAGCACTTTATGCCTTGGGTTATTATACGCACAATGCTATCAACGCAGCCGCGCTTGTATTTACAAACTTGCTTCCATACGGCTCTACAGCAACGTTTGCTTAAGTAAGTGAAGAAAATGGAATAAAAGTTACAAATATATTTTTTAGGGACTGTGACGGATCACTTCTGATATCACCCTTCTTCTCTAGTCCACTTAAACCAATTAACTATCAATATTTTCTGCTCATACCATTGAATATACTGTTAGAGGACATTGACGATCTCACGGCAGTAAATTCTACGTTACCGGAAAGTTCCGGCTTTATAACCGGTCGAGGTCTGTTACTCCAGCAGGATTCCCCAAACATTTAGGGTGAATGTTTAAGCTTTAAGTCGGGTCAGCTTCGCGGAGTTCACTGAGAGCACCTTCGCTGCTTTTCTCATTTCCGCCGATGTGGGCATGGGCGAACGCACATTCCGCAAGATAATTGGTGCTGCTGCGACTCGCTTCGCTCCTGTTGGATGACTCAGGGGCATTCGTCTGAAGTTCGAAGCGAAAGCAGCAATTTTAAAAAGCGAGTGTGACTACCTGCACTAGGATAATCCCAAGGATCCTCGGATAAAGGATCTCAATTGGAGATTCCATAACTGATAATCCAAAACAAGTGGACTAAATGAGGAGCGCACTTGAAGACCAGCAGCTTCGTCTCTGGTATGAAGAAGCTCTGGTCCACTGTAAAATCCCTGTCGACAAAGCACCATGACAGGGTGACAATCACTTTTGATAATTGTGTTTCGCCATATCTGGAATGATATGTGGCCATGTTGGACATGCCAGAGTCTTCTAGATAAATAAGAGTTTAATGTGCTAAAGTCCCCAGACCGATATCACGCAGGTCTTAAGAGATTCGTCGCCTTCGATGGACAGACAGTTTCCGGAGACGGCATTTACGTGTGAAAGGTTGTAAAGAGTTCACGTTGACTTACATCTTCATTAGTGTTCCAACAGAAACTACTTATAACGCTATTACGACCATAACGCTATTAGCACCAGGAGATTTGGTGGCTCCTAAAACACTCAGGCCAAACAGCCCATTGTATTTAGAGCTCTGAAAAGAGGGTAGGTAGTCAAGGAGGAAAGGAGAAAAGTATCAGAGAAAGAGATAGGAAAGTTTAGAGACAGAGACAAAGGTTAAAGTTAGTCCTGCGAGAACTTTCCAGATTCTTTGACAAATCTTGATATCGGAACCCAAAATTCGTAGCTTTGCAGAAAAAGTGCTCAGTGCTATCCGCCTCCTCCAAGCGAGATAGCCGCATCGGGTCCTCAATGATTCCAATGGTGGTCATATTCTGACACCATGGGTTGTGTCCTGTAAAATACCGACCATCAACCGAACGTCTTTCCTTCCCAGTTTTAGTAGAAAGTTTGACAGTTTTCTGTTCGCGCTTGTCACAAAACACTTTGC
Organism: Anastrepha obliqua; assembly: GCF_027943255.1. Classification (NCBI taxonomy): domain Eukaryota; kingdom Metazoa; phylum Arthropoda; class Insecta; order Diptera; family Tephritidae; genus Anastrepha; species Anastrepha obliqua. The sequence goes on along the minus strand of NC_072896.1, from coordinate 102,996,754 downwards.
AGTTCTGCAGCGTTCTAGACCGGACCATTGCTCTCGTTTCCTTGAACACCGGAGTGTCCTGCAACCCGTATAAGTACAAGCCTGTTCTGTCTTGCGACAGAATTAAGCTTCTTACATTCTTGAACAATCTTCGAAGCTTGCTTCGCGTTCTCCAGAGCAAATTTGGCATCAAATTTCCTTCCAAATGAAACTATGGGTATCAGGTCGTCTTTAGGTACCAAAAACAGTAGATACTGCTCAGATAGCATCTTAAAGATTTGAAATATCAGGGAATATGCTGCTGCTCGGTAAGCGGGTACAAAAAATTGTTCAATAGTCCAGCTTTATTAAAAAATATTCTTCTGGATGCAACTTATAAAATACTAATTTAAGCCAAATTTTATATAAATAATATTTGCTTTGAAAACTCTTTCAGCCCCCAAATTCTTGGCACAATCGAATCTCATCTACTCACATCCAATTCCACAGAGGCTTGGATAGTCCTCAATTTCATTTCAGGCAAGATAAAAAGTAAAGAGCCTGATGCGCTTATACACCTATTCACATCACTGAAATCGGTATTTTAGTTTACATTCGTCATTGAATATGGATTTTTAAACTTTTCTTATTTCCAGTGGAACAAAGAGCAAAATATGCTTATCGCTCTGGAAGTACTAGCCAACTGTATACAGGACTTCTCGCATACCGCACTCAATCTTGCTTTCAATCACATACTTAGTCAAATACGTGAAGGTCAAATGATACCTGTGCTCATAGGCAAAGCATTCGATCTTCTCGTACACATTGATAACTGTTCGCAATCTCAGGCATCTAAAAGTAACAGCACAAAAAGCAATCCTCTTGAATTAACTGAAAAGCCGTGGGTGTTGGAGTTGCATGATTTATTGGAATTGCGTATACTCTCCGGCATTGGTGATTTTCCCGACAATCGCACCACATTTATGTCACACCTTTACTCATACTCCGAAGCGAATTTGCAGACGCGCTTGCGGCCGCATCGCACCATCGTTTCCTTCGTACATAAATACATGAGTGTTTGTTTGAAATTGCCCGAATCAGAGTTGGATTTGGAGAATGAGCGTCTGTTCAATTCAATGATTTTGATTGCAGGCCGCTTTTCGCTGCGCGATGCTGTAACGGCCAGCACCACTTGTATGATTTATAGTTCGATATTGAAACTCATCGATCGTCCGCCTATTGTGAATACAATAATTGTTTCCCTAACGGACCTATGTAAGAAACACACACAAATCGTCGAACGTATTATAGAGGATGTGCTGGCTAAATTGTCGTCACCCTATGTCGTCAATCGTATTGAGACATTCAAATGCTTCGAGAAGTTGGTGTTGCAGGATCAATTAAAGTTACGTGGCTCACTTTTATTAGCGTTTATGTACACAATTTTGGATGAAAATGCGGAATTGGCTACGCGTGCATGCGAATTTTTCGCGGAGTTTCTTAGCAAGAAGAATTCCACGCTCTTTCAGAAATGCCTGATCGAATGCCCATTTGTTTTTAATGAATATGAGGTAAGTTATTTGTTGGCGGATTGTGGAATTTTTTTAGAATTAGATTCCGCTCACTTACATACATTTCTCTTATAGAATTTTGATGGTTTGGACAGTTTCTCGGACACTGGTATTAAGTCGCCTTTGAAAGGCGAGGAAAATCGTAAGAGACGTCAGTTGCTGTACAATCATTTGATGGCATCGATCGATGAAGTCAACTTGGTGCTTTATTTCGGGCAACTCAAATTGATTTCAGGTAAGCAGTTGCACATATATTCCAAAATATTTTTATGTAAAGGGTGGTTAAGTTTCACGGGCCGGTGTTGATTTTGAATAAATACATTTTTTTAGGAAAATATTGTCATTTCTCTTTATTATGATAATATTAGTATGGCTCAATTACGTATAAAACAAAATATCGGCCAAATGGCCGCCGCGGCCTCGGCGGCACACCTCCAAAGACCAGCAAATGCAAATAGTTCCTTATCTAAAGGGTGGTTAAGTTTCAAGGGCCGGTGTTGATTTTGAATAAAATACAACTTTTTAAAGAAATTATTGCCATTTTTCTTTATTATGATAATATTGGTATGGCTCAATTCCATATGAAACAAAATATCGGCCAAATGGCCTCGGCGGCACACCTCCTTCCGATGGTCAAAATTTTCGACGACGCTGAGGCATAATTGAGGTTCTATGCCGTTAATGTGCCGAATTATCTCATCCTTTAGCTCTTGAATTGTTGCTGGCTTATCGACGTACACCTTTTCTTTCAAATAACCCCAAAGAAAGAGGTCCAACGGTGTCGTTGACGTTTAGGTGTGGTTCACATTCAACATGAAATTTAACCACCCTTTATATATACACATATATATACATATATATATATATTATTTATATGCAGAGCCCGTTTCCCAATCTATCTGCTGAAGCCAGGTTAAGTTCAAAGAAAGGAACAGCATTCTTCAGTTGAGCTCGAGGCACTTCTGGTGTCAAATGAGCTTTGTTTGGCAGATGCAAATTTGAACCCATGTTCGGCTCGTTTTTCCATGATAGGCATAGTGAAAAAAATTCAGAAGGTGTAACCAATATCGGACCGTTAACCGGCTCTCAGCGAACTTGAAAGAATCATCTGATAGGCTGACGTAACCGGGGTCATGACAGCGGTTTGTTTACAAAGAAACTGAGATTGTGTTAGAGATATACGAAAAAATCAACACAGTGGCACCTAATGTTACTTCGCTGCCGTCCGAACAACGACTGATTGGACGGGTGTATGGACACGTGTGAAATGAGCGGGCGGACAATTTTTCTGCCAAGTACCCGGTGACGTGGCAGCCGAAGTTACGCGCTCAATTTCGTTTATCACCAGTGCTGGAGGCCAAGCCTGAAAATCTATCATCCTTGCATGATAGACAGATTTCTTTGATGTCTTTGGTAGCTGTGCAGAATTGGATCAGAGTAGGAACCTTGATGAATGGTATTTGAGGTCGAGGGCTCTCAGTAGTCGGGATGAATGTGTCACCGCGGCAAATATATATCTCAGCAGGTTTTGGATGTTCTGCATGGAGATCATCTAGTTGGCTGAGTTGTTTTTTTGTTACTTCATGCAGTGGTTTTATTCTGTCCGTCCGGTTGGTATTTATTGCTGTAAGCTGTGCCGACAAGAAGAATGCCTAACATCCGATATTTTTGGATGGTTGACTATCAGATATAATGTCTCCATCGGCTTCTACGTTGTCTTGGTGCCATATTTGTGATTTTTTTGATCTTCAATCTTTTCTTGATTTCCTTTATTAATTCAACTTTATTAAAAAAAAAACTATTTTTATCTTTAGAAAAATCGCTACGCGACTCAAACATGAAAAGCCCCGAGGGTATCGCTTTAATCAAGGATGTACTGTTCATTTTGAAACGCGTTTGCCGTCTGACCAAACACCAAAAACCTGCCGCTGAGAACAAAGATGACGAAGACGACAATAACAAAATGGACGATGCATTTGCAGATATAAACGAGACAGCCGCATTGGGGGAGGCCGCCAACGGAAAAGGCGCAGCCACTGCTGTCACAAACAACACAGGACGCGGACGTGGTCGTGGACGGCGACGAGAAATAGTCACGATGCCTGATGCGGTATAAAATTAATAAAAATAACCGTAAATTTATTTTAAAAATTTTCTTTTTTACATTACAGCTCAATCTCCTCGAAAAATCTGTGATTTTTATACACACCATTCATAGCTGCTTCACTGCACACACAGATGACTCGTTGCAAAAAGCTCTCGATGATTTGGGTTTTGCGCTTGCAAAGCGGTTTCCCAATCTAGTGCAATACGCACAACCCACAGAGTTCTGGAGCAAATATCGCAATGAAATAGGGACGACTTCGGCGAAAAAAAAGACAAAAAACAAAAGAGCCAAAGGAAGAAATACTAAAATGCCTGATAAGACTAAATCAAATTCAACACAAATAGATGAAGCTCTCAATTGTGACGAACAGGATGCGGAAGTGGATGGGGACTTGGACTGCGACTCAGCGGTAGAAAGTGATTTTTGTTCTGATGATGATTTGCCGTTGGCAAGCAGCAAGCATAACGGTACATCAGCACAGAAACGATTGCATTTAAGTGGCGCTGAATTGCCAATGGAATATTTGTTTAACCCGAGTATTTGATGTTTGCAGTCCTGTTCTGGTACTAGTAAGCCAGACAGGACACCAAATGACGAAAATGTTGATATCTATAAAGACGCATAATATAAGAATGTATAGTCCGGGATACCAACAATATCGTGGCTATGCATTTATTAGTTTTAAGTGATACGGAAGGTTCGAATAGTTCATAAAGTTTCTTCTTTTTATAAAAAGCAATTCAACATATAACAACCTATGGGTGTATGTATGTATATGTATAAAGTACTGTTCGTTTTAAAGTTTGTATAAAAATTATTTGAAATATAGCTTCTGCTCAAATATGAACGGGACGTTATCAATAAAACGGTCCGCGGATGACATATGGCAAAAATAAATTTTTTGTTGGATGGTAGGACTGTTATAAGCTTACATGGCAAATTTCAGCGTGATATGTCACATAGTTTGTTTTCTGTGCTACTGTAAACAAGTCAAGCTCGAGTGTGTTCTTCGTTGTTGGTGTTGCTTTGGCAAAGGTTTCTGTGAAGTTTGGTTGAAATCCGATAACGCGTGTGTATGCGATGCGTCGGTTAAGTGAGTGTGTTTTTGCTATTTGCCGCACGTATTTTTTATACCGCACATAGCATTCATTAGAATTTAATACATTTTGGTCGTGTGTGTCTGGGCCGATTATTATGAAATTTGGTATACATATATATATTTTTCCACGGTGAAGGTTAGTATAATATGCTTATTGATTCCACTCACCAGGTGGCGCTGCCGAAGGCCAAAACGAGGACCCGGGTAACCCTAGGATGTGTTTTTACATTGTGGGTATCAAATCAAAGCTACTGATGAGTGCTTTAATACAGAGTATTTTTTAGATCTCTGAGTGACCAGGGTCTCAAGATATAGCCGAAAAGGTGGGCCAAGGTACCCTTGGATGTGTTTGTACAATATGGGTATCAGATGGAAGCTGTTGATGAAAGCTTTTAAGGGGTAACACCACTGTAGAAATTTCAAAAAATTGATTTTTTTTTAATAAGCTTAAAAAATTTTTTGAACCTTTTAAAATACAGAACAAAAAGTTTTATACGTTACCGAAGTCTATTTCATAAATATTTTAAGCTTTTAACCAAGCGTTAGTGACTGCTACCTAAGGACTTCTCCAAATTTCCAAACTTTAAACGCGTTTTTCTCAAAACACGTTTTCTGAAATTGGCACGCAGCATAACTCAAACAATTTTAAATATTTTTAATCAGGTTTTTCACTACGTCTGTATAATAACCTTCTTAAGAGAAGAGCGTAGGGGATTTTCGATAGATTAATTTAAACGATTGTTATAATTATTTAAGTGCCGTTTTTTTAGTCCAAAATAGAGTTTTTTCCTTCAAATGCTTGCTAATTCCACAAAAATAAATATTTTTTAAATCCCCTACGTGTTTCTCTAGCTATTCTTATCTAGATTAAGAAAAAAAATGTTTCTTTGTTCTAGATTAAAATTTGCACCCTCTGTGCTGCGTGCCGCGGAGCTCCTTCAAGAGAAACCACATTACAAAAATGTCTCCAATACCGCCATTTTGTAAAATTTTTCGATCAAACTTTGTAGTTTTGTATTTTAGTATATAAGTAATAACTTCCCAAATCAGAGTGATTGTTTCCCCTTTCCTTCTATACAAAAAAATTCTTTAAAAATCGTGTTTATTTTACGCGTGTACAGTGGTGTTAAGTGAAGTAATTTTTACTGCCCGTTTCCGGGATAAAGAAAGGAGATGGAGCTGGAGATGGAAGAGGAAAAGGAATAGCTACAGGAAGAGGAAGAGGAAGACCACTTTTTATTCAAAATTAAAAAAAAAATTCTAAAAAAATTTAAAATGTTACATATACGCTTATTATATAAACGTTAATCTGAAGTCAGTTATAGTGAAAAATCCATTGTATCATTGCCGGCGTGATTGGTGATCGTTTCCTTAATTTTTTGCAGAAAGGTTATGCTAATATGAGATATTACCTATATCATTCATATATTTACGTATTGTGTACTCACAAATATACGGTTGAAGCAAATATATGTCAGTTTTTTTTACTTCGCCTGGAAAAGTTTATATAAATTTAAGAAGAGTAAATAGAACTTATTTTATATCAGACTTCACGCAAAAAAGTCATTTGCACCTGAACACATAGCTGGGTTAAAGCGGGGGGGAATAGAACAGTTCTCTTCTCCTTCTCCGCTTTTTCGCACACGTAATTATATGGGATGAGTGCACGATGGCACATAAAAAGTCACTGAAAGCGCTTGATAGGACATTACGAGATTTACGTAGTAAAAATGAAATGTTTGGTCGTGCCTTAGTGCTGTTGGCAGGTGATTTTAGACAAGCACTGCCTGTTATTCCTCGAGCAACTGTAGCAGATGAATTGGCTGCATGTTTGAAATCATCATATTTGTGGAGACATGTTCAAACACTCAAACTAACTACAAATGTACGTGTTCTAATGCAAAATGATCCATCAGCTGCTGCATTTTCACAGCAATTATTGGATATTGGAAATGGCAAAGTTCCTGTCGATAATTTAACTGGCTTAATAACTTTACAACCAAACTTTTGTCAAATAAGTCAAACGAAAGAACAGTTCATTCAAAGTATTTTCCCAAATTTGCCTCAAAATTACAAAAATCATGTGAATGAAATGAATGCGGCCATTTTGGCTAACATACCAAGTCCAGAACAAACATATCGATCCGTTGACGTTATTATGTTAAGAAACATAAATCAACCACGACTATGTAATGGCACTCGATTAACAGTTAAGAGATTGATGAATAGCGTCATTGAAGCAACAATTTTGAATGGAAAATACTCTGGTGAAGACGTTTTAATACCACGAATACCAATGATACCATCGGATATGCCGTTTGAATTCAAACGTCTTCAATTTCCTGTTCGCCTTGCATTCGCGCTTACTATTAATAAGTCACAAGGCCAAACTTTATCAATTTGTGGTATTGATTTAGAATACCCATTGTTTTTCTCATGGTCAACTTTATGTTTCATGCTCAAGAGTTGGTAAGCCATCGGTATTGTTCATTTATTCAACAACGCATGGAAAAACGAAGAATATTGTATACCAAAGAGCATTACAATAAAAAAAGTAATAAAGTAAATCACATCAAACGTTTGTTAGTTGCTACTACTATTTAAAACTTCTTTCATTACTATTCATGCGCGAGAATTTTTATAAAATACACACAGTATTTTTCGGCTTAATTTAATTAATTAATATAGATTTTTTTAAAGACGACCAGCGGAACGGGCGGGTTTTCGCTAGTTTATGAATAAAAAATAATATCGTTCAAATGACTGCCACGACTGGCTTTACAGTAGGCCATTCGATCAACCCAATTTTTAAGCACATTTTCGATTGTTTGGGCTCCAATTTCATGAATGGCAACTTCGATTTCGTGTTTTAAAACATCAATCGTCTCTGGATGGTTCGCATAGCATTTGCCTTTAACGGCTCCCCACAAAAAATAGTCCAACGGGCTTAAATCACAGCTCCGAGGCGGCCAATTGATATCGGAATTTCGGCTGATTATTCGGTTTTCAAAAACGGTAGCCAAAAGTGCGAGTGTAACTTTGGCAGTGTGACAAGTGGCACCGTCCTGTGGAAACCAAATGTCGTCCATGTCATCCTCTTCAACTTTTGGAAACAACTCGTTGAGCATGTCACGGTAACGCTCGCCATTTACTGTAACCGCGGCTCCTCGCTCATTTTCGAAAAAAAATGGCCCGATGATGCCGCAAGACCAAAAACCTAAAACCTAAAAAACTAAACAGTGACTCGTTGTGGATGCATTTGCTTCTCTACAGTAACGTGTGGATTTTCTGAGCCCCAAATCCGACAATTTTGCTTATTGACGTAGCCACCGATGTGAAAATCAGAAAAGAAGAAGAAGACTCACCACCACTGGAAATAGGTTTTCAATATTTCTCAATTTTGTTCAAGCGTATAGCGTCCCATTTCGTAAATGTCAAACCTTTAGGTAAATTATGAACACATTTGACATGTCATTTCTGTTACCATTCACAAAAAAATAGGTGGTTCAAAAAGCAAGCGCTATATGGCCCACCCTGTACCACCTGAATCAAAAAGTGCCCGAAATACAAATTTATTCTTCAAAAGTGATATCCCCTTCAAAGTACTCCCCATCAACTGCAACTCACTTATGTCAGCGTTAGATCCAGCTCTCAAACTCTATTTTCGGTATAGCCATCAGGGCCGTCTTCGATTTCCATTACTTCCTTTCGGCTATTAAAACGCATTCCCTGTAGTAGTTTTTTGACTCGATCAAACAGAAAAATATGAATGGTAGTCACGCAGCAACCCATTCGGCTACGGCGGCCGCCACTCACACAATGCCTTTCTTTTTGGCGAATCGATTCACGTAAACGTCTCATACCGCGCAAATAATAGTTTTTATTAAGTGCCTGACCTTCTGGCAAAAACTCGCGGTGTAAAATACCATTATAATCCATAAACACCATGGGCATCGATTTTCATGATTTTTGCATACTTGCAAAACCCTACGCTTTCGCAATAACCTGCCGAAGCTTCAGGCCAATTGGGGCAAAATTGAGGGAGTTATTGCAATTTTACTGAAAGTTATAGTTAAAATCATGAAAATCGACATATTACCTTCCAGTAAAAGTGCTATATCTCGCTCAGCTTTGCTCTGATTGACTTGAAATTTCGACACGTAATTGCAGAAGCGTCAGCCTCTATAAATCAGCCTCTCAAAAATCAGGAAAATTGGTTGTCAAACAACAAAATTGTCGAATCTCCTCCGAAAGAGTGCTGTAACACCCTCAATTTTGCTCTGATTGGCCTGAAATTTTGACAGTTAAAGTCATGTATAGCCAAGGCAGCTTGGAGTTAGGGGGTCTTCCGACTCATTTGACATTTCACAGTTTTGTTGTTTTGCAACCGATTTTCATGATTTTTGCACATTTGGAAAGCCCAACGCTTTTGCAATAGGCCAATCGCGGCAAAATTGAGCGAGTTATAGCAATTTTACTGAAAGTTATCAAGTCTTTTTTTGTATTGGTTTTTTTGGTATTTACATATGCATTTGAATCACTTCACTCAATCACCTAATGTCTGGATTACGTGTCGTACTCAGAAACCGGCTCGACTACAGTAATGATGCATTTGAAGAATGTTGGGGCGGTTTCAGTTTTGGAAACTAATCTTTGGCAACATCATCAACGCAGTTCCTTCACCCATTTTGCATGAAATTCAGGTCCATAAGTAATGTTGAAATCCTCTGTCAGATCTGCGGTGGCTAATTTGCCGTAATTGACGTATCTTTTGGCCGATAACAATCTCCAATATGGACTTTGTTCTGCTTACTAAAAGCTGTCCAATTAATTCCGAAATAAGAAGACGAAAATGGAATTGGATTGAACCTACTGTCCGCAGAGAACGCGGATGTTAGAGGTCGCTCACGTCAAACTTGGATGCGCACAATATCTCCTTCAATCGTCACCTGAAACCAAATCAGACAAATAGCTGCTGCCAGAAACCGTTAGAAAACATATGTTTCTGTCCTATGTTCCCTATGTTGACCTTAAAGGGTTAACTTCATTTTATTCAAAACATTTTTTTTTGACGTGATAACGTCTTATAATTCGATTTAGCCGGCTGCACGCACGAAAAAATGTATCGTTACCTTGCTCATTAGTGTTAACTTGCTCATTGCCGTTACCTTGTTCATTAGTGTTACCCTGTTGTTTTAATGTTATTATTATTTTTTGACGTGATAACGTCTAATAATTCTATGTAGCCGGCTGCACGCACCAAAAAATGCGTCGTTATCTTGCTCATGCGTCGTTACCTTGCTTGAACAGCACGTTATGTTATGTTATGTTATGTTATGTTATGTTATGTTATGTTATGTTATGTTATGTTATGTTATGTTATGTTATGTTATGTTATGTTATGCTATCTTATGTTATGTTATGTTATGTGATGTTATGTTATGTTATGTAATGTTATGTTATGTTATGTTATGTTATGTAATGTTATGTTATGTTATGTTATGTTATGTTATGTTATGTTATGTTATGTTATGTTATGTTATGTTATGTTATGTTATGTTATGTTATGTTATGTTATGTTATGTTATGTTATGTTATGTTATGTTATGTTATGTTATGTTATGTTATGTTATGTTATGTTATGTTATGTTATGTTATGTTATGTTATGTTATGTTATGTTATGTTATGTTATGTTATGTTATGTTATGTTATGTTATGTTATGTTATGTTATGTTATGTTATGTTATGTTATGTTATGTTATGTTATGTTATGTTATGTTATGTTATGTTATGTTATGTTATGTTATGTTATGTTATGTTATGTTATGTTATGTTATGTTATGTTATGTTATGTTATGTTATGTTATGTTATGTTATGTTATGTTATGTTATGTTATGTTATGTTATGTTATGTTATGTTATGTTATGTTAAAGTATATTATGTTATGTTACCTCATTCTCTATATCCATACAAAATATCTATCAAACAAATAAAATTAAAATTTTCTTTTGAAAAATGCAATCATTCAATCAGTATTTTCTTATGACGTTATCACGTTAAACTATCGAAGAGTAAACCGACTTTACAGACAACCTCTTTTTTTTGTTGTTTAATTCTCTTATATGGTTATTGCAATTTTAGATTTTAATTTGAGTGGAGGTTGAAGTGTCTAGAATTTTAGTTTTTTTAAAAGCGCATAAGAAGATGGCCACTTTTTGGTCCAAAGAATTATGTCCAGCTCACAAAAATACATTGGAAACTAGTCGCACATGAAAGAACCCACGTAGACCTGTGCTATCTTTTGTTTTGGCTAGCGGCTATTAAAGCACTTCCAAAACTTTCAGACTGGCTACGTTGGACACTATCTAAATGAATAGAATACTTTTGCGACAGGAAAGACGCTCCACGGTCAGCGTCGCTGAAATGATAAAAATGAGGACATTTTTTGCCATTTATGGGCCAAAACTATTTTCAGTCACATACCTCAGGCAACACCCTCTATTATTGCATTGTAATACATACATACATATCTGTGCCGTACGCTCTACTTATATTTGAGCGCTTTAACCAATTTCCAATCGCAACATTTTCCGCATTTGATTTCACGTGGCTTTAATTTGCCAGTGTCGCCACATATCCATATATGTATGTAACACTTCCAATTGGCCAATATTTACCTTTTCGTAGTCCTCTTGCAGCCCAGCTTCGTCCACATAGCGACTGAAACCCATACCGGTTGGGCACACAATACGAAAAACAGTCTGCACGTTGCAAAAGCGAAGACAAATGAAAACAGAACTAGAAATACCAGACTAATTAGATTAAGTGGCATTTTCCATGTCAAGTTCTACAAAACACAAAATATTGAGTACAATCCAATGGGCACACAAAGCGAATTCGAGTCAGTGCGAAATGGACGTTACTTAGAAGCGCGCGCGCTCTCGGACAACACAGTGCTGGAAGACTAATTTGCAATAACCCTTAGTATATTATATAAAAATCTATTTCAATAGTGAACCAAATTGTAGAAAATTATAATGAATAACTGCGAATATTACTTTGAGGTGCATCGCAAATCGAATGAATTCACGCAGAACTCCGATAACGACTCTAGATTAAGTCCTGATAATTACGAAAGCGCGAGTGAAAATTTGCTTACCGACTATGAAGTTGTGAGCAACGGGGAAGCCGAAGAGGACGACGACAACGAGGTGGTCTATCGAAAATTGCGACGCGAGAAAACGGAAAACTTTTCACCCAATCGCAAGTGGTGAGCGTGAACGTGAACGTGATAAATTGAAATTGAGTTTGAGCGTTGAGAAAATATCGTTAAAATCACGGTCGGAAAAAATCGATAAATCCGACGCGTCGTTGGAAACGGAAATTGCGCAGCAAAAAGTTAACGCAACCTGTCACGAGCGCCTTACGAAAACGACAAGCGCGAGTGGATTTTGTCCACGGCATAGACGACAGCATCCACATCAACAACAATTAGAGAAAAACAAACAAAAACAATATGCTCCGATTAATTTCACCATAGTACCGATTAATGTGGCGGCACAAAGACGTGGAAATGAAAATAAACGTTTCGAAGATGTGCGTGATTTGCCGGAAATAGTATTAACATCCTTTGAGCAGCAGCAGCAGCAAAAGCAACAACAACAACAACTAGAAGAAAGAGTGCTTAAAGCGACAACAATACCAACGTTGGAGGCGGCCGCAACACCGAAGCGCGTATTAGCAGCGACCCAAGGCAGCAGCAGTAGAGAGCATTTGCAGCAAAAACTACAACAGCAACAGCAACATCAACAACAACAGTATCGTAGCATTATGCTATCAAAAGCACCAACAACAGCTATTTCGCCCACACCACCGCCACTGCCGGCGCCCCCATCAGCAACTGCTACACCAACAAAAGCCAAGAAAGTTACACGATTTTCACGCGCGCCCGAGTACACCACCAACCACTTCGAGCTGCTGCCAGCTATTACGACAAAAACACCAACACCAACAGCAACCCCAACAAAAACATCAACGACTACCGCTACAGTCATCTCACCAGCGACAACAAACAAATTACCGGATGCGGAGGATACGAGCGCAAGTGAAATTAATTCGCAACCTGGCAGCTCCACCTCACCGGAATCGTTAATGGATAATGTGCTGAGCGCAGCGTCGTCGGTATCGGTGCGCAGCAGCAGTCTAAGCAGTGGCTGTGGCAGCGGCAGTGGTAGAGGCAGCGGCGGCAGTGAAATGCTAAAAATTGTCAATGTCACAGCAAAAAGTGGTAATATGATGCGTAAAGTGCCACATGTTGCTGGTGAAGCCATGGTAAAAGAGCGACAACAACAAACAATAACACAAGCAAAAGAATTGAACGATAATCGCTCATTGAACTTAAAATCGCCCTTATCGAGGGGCTTGTCGCCAGTGCCAGCAGCGACAAAGCTAACAATAATATCACCACTTACACCTCTTCTAACACCACCACCCACATCGTTGCAGTTGTTATCTCCAGCGCGCACTTTGACGCCATCTCCCTCCTCTGTACTAGCAATGGGCGCATCGACGTCGCGCCTGAGTGAAACGCGCGCACTTCAACCACCCGAACTAATCGAAGCGTCAGCAAATCGTTCAAGGTGCGTTGGAACGCACACACTTCATTGGATTTTCACGTGTGCGAGATCAGGGCCAAAGGGATTTACGTGCATGCATATGCAGTTATGATGAAGAGTAATGAAAAGAAATGTGGGGAAGGGGTCTATTAATGAGCTAAAAACAAAAAGAAAAACCATATGCAACAGTGTGTTTTGCGTACTTTGAAAATTCCGCTGAACTTAAATGAAGCGCAAAGTGAAAATAATTTTTATTTTCCTTTTTGGCTTATCTTGCACTACCTCGAAGTAAAGAAAAGTAAATACTTACATATGTACAAGGTGAAGTCCAAAATAAAAAAGACTGATTTAAAATAGAAACGACAGGAGTTTTGTTCTGATAACTTCGAGTTTATTTATTCAAAATAGTCCCCTCTGGTCTCGATACACAGTGTATCTAAAACTTTCTAAAAGCTTTTCGAAAGAGTGTTTCAGGTCATTGAGCGGAATGCCCTTCAGGATGTCGGTACAAGCCTTTTGGATGGCCTCTATGGACGCAAAAAGTTTTCCAATTTTTCGGTGGTCAAAATGCAATAGGTTGAAGTCACAGGCAGCCATATCAGGGCAATACAGTGAGTGATTGTCGGTTAAAATGCGATTTCTAGTCAAAAAATCAGTCACAAGAGTGGGATCGAAATAAGCGCCAGCTTCCTACTTCGCGGTATTCAGGGCGAATTCAACGAATGCGATGCAACAAATGCTTAAAAACGCCAAGATAGAAAATTAAATTGACGGTTTGGCCCGTTGGCACGAACTCCTTGTACACAATTCCGTTGGAATCGTAAAAACAAATGAGTATTGACTTGATTTTTGACTTCTCTAAATGCGATTGTTTGGGTGGAGGTTCGTCTGGGACCTTCCATTCCGCTCTTTGACGCTTAGTTTCAGGTTCATGTTGGAAACACCACGCTTCATCAGCAGTTACAATTTAACAGTTGTAAAGTAAAATCTCGTATTTTCTCGCCTCTTTAATGAGGTCTTTCGAATGTTGAATTCTGAGCAATTTTTGGTCCTTAGTTAACTTGTGTGGAATGAAACGTGCACAGACCTTTCGTAAGCTCAAATGATCAGTTAACATGATGTTTGGAGATATTCAACTCCGATTCCATGAATTTCAACGACGATTTCGGTTGGATGGAGTTTTCGGTGATTACTGATTTTGGGCGAACCTCACAACAATCTCTGAAACGTGTAAACCACTCATGAACTCTGGCACGAGATAGACAATCATCGCCATACCCTTTTTTATCAATTCAAATGTTTCGGTAAACGTTTTACCGATTTTAAAACAAAATTTGATATTAGCTCTTTGTTCGGAACTCATTTTTGTACCGATGACACAAACATACTGACACTTTAAACGCAATAACATCGCTTCCACTGAACCCAGTGTCACCAAGCTTTCACTGGAAGTCAGCTAGTGATGTAACTTCCAACGCGCCAATTAATTAAAAAGATGGCGCCATCAAAAACATTTTTATGACGCTAGTCTTGTTTATTTTGGACTTCACCTTGTATGTACATAGGTACACCTTGTGGTAAATGAAATTAAATTGTACATTCCCAATTTGGAAGATTTTTCTTTGAGAAACGAGGGCACATGAGTTTGAAGTGTTTGAAAGATTTTGACTTTTTTAACAACAATTTCGTTTTATCTTATCTAGAAGCACATCCCCCAGTCACAGCATTTCGATACGCGTCACGCCGGATACCTCACTATTCCCTGACGAATTGAAATGTCGCATTTGCAACGACATTTTTCGTGACCCACGCACCCTAAATTGCTTGCATTCGTTTTGTTTTCAATGCTTGGTTGATGAGAATTTCAAGCAGGACTCAAGCATACCATTTTGGTCACAGCCTGGCGCGGAAGAACACGATTGGAAATGTGAGTATATTAATTAAGCTTCAATAATTAGTTGAATAGATAGTTAAGGTTTTAGTGGTTTTAATTTTAAGCTTTGGGGCAACACAATTCAAAGAGATAAAATGAGCTCACCAGTTCTGGTAATACTCCGACCACTCCCTTCGGTAGGGCACCTAAGTTATTCAGTAATAAAAGTTGTTTTCTCTCTCGCCAATAAGTGAAATTTGGATATCCAGCTGATGGACTATTCTTAATCTTAAAGTTCCCTATAACTTTTGTCGTTTTTTCAATTGTCAGGTAATAATAAATTTCCTAGTTACGAAACTGCACGAAAGTAAAAATATATTATTTTTCAACTATTCTCGAGCCACTAAGCTAGTAAGCCACTTACACAGCTACTCAGAGACGATATCAGTAAAGTCATCAAATTTGAAAAGAAGTTCAGAATTGAACTGGACGACAAGGTTTAGGACCATAAGAGGTTTAGAATATCCAAAAGGGGCGCCTAGATGTCAGTAGTGAATAATTCTTAAACAGTACCTTTTTTTGGGTTCATCTTTGACACTTGGCAAGTAGACAGATGTACAATTTTACCCAATAGAACATCGCGCAAGCCTCATGATTTTCTTGGTAGAAATAATCATCCGCATGAGTCGACAATTCAGAGGTAGGTGAAAAGATGTCAAGAAACTAGTTCTAATGAGGACAGAAAAGGAATGGCAGACCAGACTGTGTTTTTATCTATCTCCTCTAAACTGCCGAATACTACTAGTGTTTTTCAAGCAGAAGTCTTTGCGATCCTGCAGGCATGCAAAATGCTTAGGGAACGCGGGAGCGATGGAGATATTAATATTTTCTCCGATAGTCAAGCCACGATCAAGGTTCTGACGACGTCATGGTGCAGAACGAAATTAGTAAACTTCTGTAAGGAGAAGATCAGATCTCTTGACTGTGCAGGTAACATTTCTCTAATCTGGATTCCAGGAACATAGAGGGAAATGAAATTGCTGATGAGCTTGCCAGGAACGGACTGAATTGTCATCAGAGACCTCCTACTCGGGCATCGGTATCCCCCTGACAGTTGTTAAAGGGGAACTGCACAAATTATTTCTCAGGAAAGCGCAGAAAAGATGGAGCTCCATTACTTCATGTGTTATTTCAAAAACCCTTTGGCCCCAGCACAATATACGGAGGACTCAGAAAATCGTTTGAACTCCTCGCCATTCAATTTCCAAACTCGTAGCTGTGTTTACCGGTCACTGGATGATCGGCACAGATGCGGAAAAGCTAGCATTACTATTTAAGCGCCATTACAGAAGATTTGGGGACCTTTCAAAGAAAGAGACTGTTGAGCACTTACTCTGTAAATGTCCGGTTTTGGCAGCTAGGCTATTAAGATCACTTGGGATACTTTCTTAGAGGTCTCATAATGGTAACAAAACGGCGCTTCAGTGCTACTTGAAGAGTGCCAGACTGGTACTTCAACCATTTCTCCTACCAACCCACCTAAATATATATATATATATATAATTGGCGCATACACCCTTTTTGGGTGTTTGGCCGAGCTCCTCCTCCTATTTGTGGTGTGCATCTTGATGTTGCTCCACAAATGGAGGGACCTACAGTTTCAAGCCGACTCCGAACGACAGATATTTTTTTATGAGGATCTTTTTCATGACAGATATACACTCGGAGGTTTTTGCCATTGCCTGCCGAGGGGCGACCGCTATTAGAAAAATGTTTTTCTTCATTTTGATATTTCACCGAGATTCGAACCTACGTTCTCTCTGTGAATTCCAAATGGTAGTCACGCACCAACCCATTCGGCTACGGCGGCCGCCTACCACACGAATCTACGAAGCGTTTAAATTAGTCTGAGGAAAAGTCTCTGAGACACGGTAGGTTCTGATCTCGCCGCTTAATAATTTATTTCTTTTTTAATGAATTGTAATGTGTAAGCACGAAATAAATTTTAAGTGAACTCTAAAAAGATTTTTTTAATATTGTTTTCACCTAATTCTCTTTTTATATGATTTTTTTTACGAGAATTTTTTGGGAACGTATGTATCTGTAGTTCAGAGAAATTGAAAATGATAGAGGTTATATGGTATATTGACATTTTTTATTGATTTCCATTCGCACTACGCTATTTAAAGCTATTGTAATATAGTCAAGTATATGTAAGTATGTGTTACTATAAATTGATATTTTCATATGTATGTTTGTAGAGTAGTAAAATTTGAAAGTCTATAAGATTTTTTATTATTATAATTTGGTGTGTAGTAATACAAGTATATATGTATAGTATTTTATATATGTATATGCAAGTAGTGAAAATGCGTATTTAAATTATTGAATGCGAAAGAGCGTCCGCTAAGTGGATCCGACTCTCGTATAACAAGTGTAATTACTAAGCTAACAATTGCTTTTGAATATTTTATCGCTTCAATTTTTCCTTTTTATATATTATAATAAAATTTCTGTATGCTTTAATATATCTTAAGTGTATAAAGATTTTTTAGGATCTAAGAAGAAAATAATTTATTTATAGTTGATTTTACGTCAGAGTAGCTAATACAATTGGCATTATTGGAGTTACGATATTACCACATATATCATCATATACACACTTATACAATTTTGTGTACGAATATATGTGTTTGTAAAGTATGTAAGTCAAGTATTAGTCGGTCAAGAAAAAGTCGGTGCTTGAGAGTATTACTAAATTGCAGAAATTCGCCAAACCAATCTCAAATTGCTTTTGGGCATTTTTTAAAACTAGATTGACGGACTGAGCCAATTTGGCTCATTTAAAATTCTATTACTATGTACATATGTATATTAGGTTGGGGAAAAATAAATCCATTATTTTCTCGGTAGATGGCTGTAGTGATCTATATGGCGTAAAGTATCTGTGAAACAATTTAAAATTTATGCTCGTTGCCAAGGTGACATTTCACATTAAAAATTTTGTTGTTGTTTTTTGTTTGTTTTATTCACTTGTGAGTTACAGGGTGTCAACAAAGAGAAAATACGATACATTTTACAGTTTTTCTTTGATAAAGACGAAAATGGCAGGCAGGCCGCTGAAATTGTAAACGGTGTTAATAGTGCTGATATTGTAACAGTTAATTACGTGCAATTTGGGATTTCGTAGATTACGTTCAGTAATTTTTGATGTTAAATAAAATGTAGATAAAATCACAGGCATGTTACGGTCGCAGCATTGCCCAAGAGCTAAAAGAGAGCCAATATTTTTCTTTTACAGAAGAAATCGTTTTTCAAATACCTACAGTTTCAAAGATTTGCTCGTTATTTTGAATTTCTTATTTTTTTTTTAATTATAATTTTAGTTTTTTTTTATATAAATTTTTATTAAATTATAATTTTTATTAAATTTTAAATTTTCATTACATTATACGTTTTTATTAAATATTAATTTTTAATTAAGTTTTAAATTTTTATTCAATTATAATTTTTTATTATATTATTTTATTATTAATAAAAATTTCAGATTTAACAAAATATTATAGTCTAATACAAATTTAAAATTTTATTTTTAAATTTAGTAAAAATTGTTTTTAAATTTAGTAATTTTAGTAAAAAAAAAAATTTTAATTTAGTAAAAATTATTATTAAATTTAGTAAAAATTATTTTTTAATTTTGTAGATTTTATTTTTAAATTTATTATAGTAAAAGTTTTAAATTTGTATTTAACTATAAGTTTTTATTGAATCTTAAATTTTTTATTAAGTTTTAAATTTTTATTAAATTATAATTTTTTATTATTACAAAAATTTATATTAGTAAAAATTTTAAATTCAATAAAAAATTATAATTTAATAAAAATTTAAAACTACTTAATAATAATTGAATTAATAAAATAATTTAATAAAAATTTAAGATTTAATAAAATCTTATAGTCCAGTATAAATTTAAAAATAAAATTTAAAATTTAAATTTAAAATTTTATTTTTAAATTTAGTAAAAATAATTTTTAAATTTAGTAATTTTACTAAAAATAATTTTTAAATTTAGTAAAAATTATAATATGTTTAAATTTAGTAAAAATTATTATTAAATTTAGTAAAAATTACAATATGTTTAAATTTAGTAAAAATTATTTCTAAATTTAGTAAAAATGTTAAATATGTATTTAACTATAAGTTTTCATTGCATCTTAAATTTTTATTAAGTTTTAAATTTTTAATATATTATAATTTTTTATTGAATTTAAAATTTTTACGTTTTTATTAAATTTTAAATTTCGATTGAGTTAAAATTTTTTTAATGCTAGATGTTTATTTTCTGCCCACTTGTTTGTAAACCCAAGACAGCTGATATGCAGTTTGACGCTTCATCTATTTGTAAACGAAAAAAATACTCTTCAGTGAGAAAAAAATGTCTGAGGTACTTTGGGATCTCGCGAGCTTCCTTATTGATTTGTGTTTTACTTGTACCATAAATTGAGCAGTAAAACTAAATGGCATGAATAGAAATAATATTAAAGAAAATTCTACAGTTATTTTTGAGCACCTATCTTTATTTTTAATAACAATTAAGCAAGGTATTTTCATGGAATCTACAAGAAGAGATCCTGCCGTCTCTTCCAAGAGCTAGTTTGTCATGCGCGCTCAATATCGTAGCACAGCGCGCAGTTGTTTTTGAGCTCATCATATGAGTACCACTCCATAACGACAGCCTAAAGACTTTCACCGGGATCATGGAGGAGACTGACCTCAATTTTATTGACTCGAAACCATTCCTTTGCAAGACTGCTGATGTATTTTGGATAATTGGTAGTCCGTTCGATTCGATTGCTATCCAAACTGGTATTTAAAAGTTTCTTTGTGGTTCCATAAGGGCTGTCGCCAACTTGATATAAGTAAATTTTTCCATGTTGCTTTCTCAGAATTTCGTTCCCCTTCACCCGCTTCCTATTCCATTGGTGGTGCTGATCTCTCTACTTTGAATGAGATCTCCGATCTGGATGTTATTTTTGACTTAAAGTTTTTATTCCTAAGTCATATCAGTTGTACCATTGCAAAATCCTATGCTAAGCTAGCTTTTATTCGTCGTTTCAGCTCTGATTTTAGTGAAGCGTATACCCTGAAGCTCCTGTATACGTCTCTAGCTCGATGTAAACTAGAAAATGCGGTCTTCATTTGGTTTGCCTCAATTTGATTGCCATATTAAAATACTTTATCTAAAAGGTATTTGATTGCTATATTAAAAGACTTGAGCGTATCCAAAAGGAATTTGTTCGCTTCACGCTCCGATCTTTGAATTTTGTGGACCCCATTCCAAGCAGAGAATTGTCAATAGTTTGTAAGTGAACTATTTTTACATAAGCCTTAAATAAATAAATAACTTAACCAGCTAGAAAAAATGGTTAAGGAGTCGCCACCCCTCGAAATTTTTGTGGTGAACCGTATTAGGCAGACGTCAAATATATACCCTTTGGCACTATGTAGGTATAGAATCATTTTTGATTCATGAGTTCACTGTATGTTCTTTCAGCTTCCTACGGCTCAGTGTCAGATATTTAAAACATCGTGCTACATGAATTTTACCGAATCCTTCCCAGACACTAATTTAGAGCCTCTATAAAGCAGACTGTTCCAAATATTCACAATATCACAAGTATTGGAAAAGACCCATGAAAGCAGAATCGATAAACACCATCTTTTTGACGATTTTAAAGCTGCATTCGACAGCACGAAAAGGAGTTACCTATATGACGCGATGTCTGAATTTGGTATTCCCGCAAAACTAATACGGCTATGCAATATGTCATTGACGTTGCTCAATACCAGTAGCGCCGTCAGAATTGGAAAGGACCTCTCCGAGCCGTTTGATACCAAACAAGGTTTCAGACAGGGTGACTCGCTGTCGTGTGACTTCTTTAATCTGATGCTGGAAAAGATAGTGCGACCCGGCGATGGAACAATGAGCTGTATGAGCTTTACGACGACATAGACATAGCGCAGCGAATAAAGATCCAAGGGCTTCGTTCGAATGAAAACGAACGCTGAAAGCTGGTGGAAGCAGAGGAAGAGGAAAACCTCCTCTGCATTGGAAAGATGGCATGCAAAAGGACTTGACTTTGCTTGGTGTTTCTAACTGGCGCCAGTTAGCACAAGAAAGAAACGACTGGCGCGCTTTGTTAAACTCGGTCAAAATCGCATAAGCGGTCATCGCGCCAATCAAAAAGAAGATACATAATAAAGTAGACTATAAACAGAACCTTCTTTTGCAATACATGTTTAATTTTGTCAACTGTAATTTTTTTGTTTTGATTATCAGCAACCCATCTCTCGGCTTCTAATCTTTTTTCAACGCTCACCTTAAAAAGTGTTACAGCTCTGACGCTGGGACATAGAAATATTGGAGAGGGAGCCGAATTCGAAAACAAAACTATTGTTGGAACAGCCTATAGAACCAATTACGGTTGAAAGTGGGCTACTAATTCAAAATCAAGGCCTGCAATTTAGCCATACTCACACACACACACACCCTATATTGCTACTTCTTATTCGAACATGTAAATACCTATAATATAATACATATTTGCTACCTAAGCATACATGTGTACATATGTATGTATGTATGTAGATTGTAGTACAAATATAAAGTTTCCAATGCACAGCAAAACGTTTTATGGCCTCGACCATATTAATATGACTTCAATATCTGCCTTTTACATACCATCTGTATATATGTTTGTATGTATCATCTAATTATTTTTTAAAGAAAGTAACATGACCACTGTACTATAGTTGATTGCACATAGCCTCAGGCTTCAGCTAGATTTTAGCTACAAAATTTTATAAATTATATATATGTAGATATTTTTTATATATGTATGTATGTGTTAATTATTAAATCTCTATATTTATGTATTATTTCTAATGTACCTTAGTTTTTTTATGAATTTGCTAACGTATCATAATAACACCGTGCGCCAAAATGGAACGAAAAAAGGCAAGAGTGCGTTGTAGCAATTATGAGAGCAGAAGATGGTACGATGGGGCTATTTTTGTTAGAAATAAATGAATGTTGCACTTTTGTGCATTAGCGCACACTGTTTTCGTCTGAGAAGGTCGCTGGTGAAATTTTTCGGGGAATATTTTTGTGGAGCATTTTAATTCTCCATCGACCCTACAAATGTAAGATTTTTTAGATTTTTCAATGTAAGCTTCAAAATATCCCATACGGCTAGGAAATATTGGGTTAAGATGTTCCTCAAAAATATGCGCCATTAAATTTTATTATATACTCTTAAAGACGAAATTAATGGTAAATGTAGTTCTATTTGATTTTTCACGTGATAACGTCTTATAATTCGATTTAACAGGCTGCACGCACGCAAAAATGTGTCGTTACCTTGCTCATTAGTGTTACCTTGCTCATTGCCGTTACCTTGAATGAACTGCAAGCGAAAGCGCGGAGCGAACGACAAAGCAAACGAACGGCAACGTTCGACATCTCTCTCCTACTTAAGTGAGCGTATATGTGTATGTATATGCGCATATGTACATATATAAATTCACGTATTTGTATTTGCATATGCCTTCTTATTGATTATTTTTAATTTGATTTACTTGAAGAATTTAAAATAAAACCAAGTTTGTTAATAATACCTGTTGTTTTAATGTTATTATTATTTTTTGACGTGATAACGTCTTATAATTCTATGTAGCCGGCTGCACGCACCAAAAAATGCGTCGTTATCTTGCTCATGCGTCGTTACCTTGCTTGAACAGCATGTTATGTTATGTTATGTTATGTTATGTTATGTTATGTTATGTTATGTTATGTTATGTTATGTTATGTTATGTTATGTTATGTTAAAGTATATTATGTTATGTTAATGTTGACTCATTCTCTATATCCATACAAAATATCTATCAAACAAATAAAATTAAAATTTTCTTTTGAAAAATGCAACCATTCAATCAGTATTTGATAATCACGTTAAACTATCGTCAGTAAACCGACTTTACAGACAACCTCTTTTTACAAATAATTTAGATCAACTTGAGACCAAATTAAGAAAACTTCAACGCACGGTAAAAAAAAATAAAAATTGTGACATTTAAGAACGATTGCTGGGTGGTCCAATTATCTACAGCTCTTCCTCTTTCATAATTGCTATAGCCCATTCGTGCCTTTTTTCTTTACTGCCTCACAGTGCAATTATTTGGCGTTTACTATTTACGTTATTGGCATTCAACAAATGGTGTTATTCAAGAGTTCATAACAACTCGGCTGGCCAGGAACAGCAACAGCGGCCGCCTCATGACGGGTCTTTAAGAAATTTCCAACCCAATGTGTGGTTAAATCTATATACTTTGTTTTAGCGCCAGGATTATAGTCTAAAAATCCGGCCTTCGGGATGACTTCCTCGATTTGGCTACCATCCGGCCAGTTATTGTAGCTGGCTATGTTAATGAAGCCGACGTGATTTAGGATGGCCGTACGCCAAGCGACGCCATAGTACTGTAATGAAAGTGAAGAAGGATTTTTTTTACTTAAATTAATCTTATAAAAAGTGTTGCAAAGAGAAGTTTATTTTAAAGAATGAAAGAAAACTATAATAGAGGAACATCTCCTAATATTTGTTATGTTTTCCGATAACTGGAGGTACCTACAGTTTCATGACGCCTCCTAACGGCAAATGATTTTTTATGAAGAGCTTTTTCATGGTAGAATAAGCGACTACTATTAAAAAAATTCTCTCTATCAATTGGAGTTTCATGCTCGGAGTGCACGAACCAGGGCACTGCCCATTCGGCTAAGGTTGCTTGAGGTATATTTTTCAAAAACACTTATTGCATGATATTTTCATTAAATTCCTCTCCCCTACTTACCCTGCCATTACTGCGATGCCTTTGTATGTCACCGTGTCGTGGAAATTTATTACGTTCTGCAAAGCCTGGCCCTACTGTTGGCACAAATAACATTTTATACGTCAATGCGAATGATTTCAGATATGACCAATTCTTCCAGGTGCTCGCAAATGTTGCGCCATTGCTTGGTAACTTATTATAGTAGCCTTCGAAGCAGAGGCGTCGCATGATATCAACGTGATTTTTTAGTCTGTGGGAAAAATGCAAAAATAATAAGCAGGTTCATTATTTAGTTAAAAGAATGATGTGTTTTATTGAAAATATAAATTATTGAAATAAATAATTTTTTGACATCTAAATATGTAAGGAAGAAGTGACATCTTTTCGTGAACCCTCTCCTAAACCAGTCTGATCAAGTAAAATATTTGGGGAGATGTTCTCATTTTTGGTGGTCAGACTTCGAGCTCTACGCTCAGTCACGTTCAATTCGAAACTAACCACTGAACTGTCCTGATCTTTGCAAAAGATGGCTAAACAGCACTTTTCGTTTGCTTGTGAGAGGCATAAATCAGACCAGTGTTTTGCGTATTCGCCGATTTTCTGCTATCGAAAAAAATTTATCAAAGAAGTTGCATAAAATTTTGTGTAAAAATGGAATTAAGTGCTCAAAAACACTTGAAATGTTGACAGTGGCATACGGTGAGAGTACTCAGAGTCAAAAAAAATGTTTACAAGTGGTACAAGCTTTTCACAGAAGGTCGAGAAGATGTGAATTACGACGCTCGCTCTGGACTCCCCAGCGCATCAACAGCCGATGAAAATGTTAAGAAAGTGAAGAAAATTGTTATGGAGAATTGTCGAATCACAATTAAAGAATCTGCTAAGGATGTCGGTTGGCTCATGCCAAGCAAACTTTTCGGAAATTTTGTGCATCAAGCGTGTGGCCGCGAAGTGCATTCCCAATGGCTGAATTTTTACCAAAAACAACGTCGCATGAGCATCGCTCAGGAATTGATGAATGACGTCAACGATGATCCAGATTTGCTTAGAAGGGTGACGAATCATGGGTATACGGGCATGACATCGAAACCAAAGTCCAATCGCCTGAATGGAATAGTCCCAAAAAAAGCACGCCAAGTTCGTTCAAATGTCAAGGTTTTGCTCACTGTTTTCTTCGATTATCATGGCGTAGTGTATCAGGAATTCTTACCACAAGGTCGTACAGTACATAAGAGGTATTACCTTGAAGTTATGCGGCGTTTGCGTGAAGCAATACGAAAAAAACGCCTGAAAAATTGTGGAAATAAAATGCATGGCTTTAGCATCATGATAATGCACTTGCTGACCCATCTTTGCTAGTGATAGATTATTTGGCCAAAAACAACACCATTATCATGCCTCAGTCACCGTATTCACCAGACATGAAGGGACGGAGTTTTGCGACGATTGAGGAGATACCAACCGAATCGCTGAGAGAGCTCAAAGGCATACCAAAAAGTGCATATCAGAACTGCTTCGAGGATTGGAAAAAACGCTGCCACAAGTGTATTATATCTGAATTTCTGAATATCTGATTTATGAATAAAGAAATATTTTTTGAGAAAAATGAAAATTCACCTTATTGTTTTAACCTCGTATATCCCAGCCCTAATAGTAAGACATGCAGATGGACTAACTTAGCTGTTCGAAAATCTTGCAGGAGCTATAAAAATGATGAAAAGGACGAGAGAACGAGCTGCGCTCTCTGGAGGCACCATTTCTGGTGAACCGATTTCAGTCGGAAAATATCGTTTTTTTTTTTTGTTGTTTGATAAATTTTTATTTCTTTTGCTGAATTTGTATTATATGTATGCTCGAATTTATATAGGGTGATCAATCATGAGGTGCTTTTTTCAATAGTTAAAAAAAAACAAAAATGTAAATTATGTTCAAAACCTTTATTTATCATTTGAAAGGACATTCTTTGACATTTACTTTTTGAATATGACTTCATTCAAATGTTGGCCGCAACTACGCTTAAGGTGGTCCATTCTGAAGGTCCAATTTTCAATCATTCGACTGGTATGTCGTGAATAACACGCGTAATGTTGGCTTCCAGAGCTTCAATCGTAGCTGGTTTATCAGCATAGACCTTGAACTTCAGGAATCCCCAAAGAAAAAAGTCCAAAGGTGTGATATCACAAGATCTTGGTGGCCAACTCACAGGTCCTAAACGTGAAATCAGCTGCTCTCCGAAATGACTTCTCAATAAAGTCATTGTTTCACGAGCTGTATGGCACAGAACGCTGATTTTCATAATACAGTTGAACAATTTGTAGACGTTGTTGCGGTGTGAGTCTTTCCATGATGAAATGCCAAACGCTGTTCAACAAATCCACGATGACAGTTTGCCACAACTCGCGCGCGATCTGTAAAAAAACGCAAATGAAAAAAACTCCTCTTCATTTATCACCCTATACTATGAAAAAAAAGCCTAGCACCCTCACTAAAAACAAATTGCCAAAAATCAACGGTATTCTGTAGGCACTTGAAAATTTCTTCCATACAAATCATAGCTAGAATTTTTATAATGGAACACAAAAAAAAATCAACGGTATTCTGCAGTCTCTTGAAACTTCAGTCGGAAAACCCCGATTTTTTTTTTATACTTTTTTTGTTTTTTGCTGAGGTGTCATACTATTTCTTCCATACAAATCATAGCTAGAATTTTCATAATGGAACACCCAAAAAAAAAATCAACGGCATTCTGTAGGCACTTGAAACTTCAGTCGGAAAATAACGATTTTTTTGGTATTTTTTCGCTGAGGTTTCGTCAAATTTCTTCCATACAAATTACATAGGTACTAAAATTTTTATTATCGAAAAAAAATCCTGACACCGTCAACCAAAGAAATTGCCAAAAATCAACGGTATTCTGTAGTCACTTGAAACTTACACTTTTTTACACTAAAATTTAATAGTCTACAAGCTGCATACCCAAAAACATCTAAAAATTCCGATTAAAAAATAGTGGTGCGTTTATATTTTTGGTTTTTTTTTATAGTGGCCAAGCAAGCGTATTAATATTTGTTGCTGTATGTGTATTGACGTTCTTTCTAATTGTTTACAAACTATGTACACTGAGAAATAAAATTTCGCACCAAAAATTTCGAACTTACCTAATGTGCCCAATAAAGTATGCATCGAAAATGCGGCGCAAACTGTCCGAATGCGATGGGCACAACGCACGCCCCGCTGGCGTTTCACTCAACTTATAAGCATTGCTTACGTAAATCAATGGCACCAAACGCTTTCGCGACAACGAATACACGCGATAGAAGCTCTCAGCGGTTGAGTAGCGACGCACTGCCTCCAATTGTTGTTGCAGAAATTCCACACTCTGATTGCTCGCCACGCTAATCTCAAAGGTGATGCTCAAATTATAACTGGGCGCCAAGTCCAACAGTTGCTGATAGAGTTCCACCTCGCCCGCTTTGCCGCTGCAGCTGAGTATGAGCACGCCAATGCCACAGTTGCGTATGTTATCGAAATGCTTCTGCAGCAGGTTGGCGGTGGGCTTATACAGGCCCAGTGCCGGATAGAAGGCGGTGTTTAGTATGCGCACCGGTTTCACAGTTGTTGTTGTGGTCGATGTCATAAATGGTTGGACGGCGTCGGATACATCATTCAGCAACTCCTTAGCAGCACCGCGCAATTGCAACTGTGGAGCGATGGGATGCTGCTGCTGTGACTTTTTTGTCTTATACCAGGCGACGGGCGCGCTATAGAAGATATGCACACCCGTAGTGATGGCATCCAATGTGGTGTGCTCCTCGCCCGGCTCAATGGCGTTATATTGTTGTTGCTGCTGTTGCTTCAGCTGCAGCAGGCGTTCCTGTGCAATGCGTGCCTTCACCTTGTGTTCGTCGTACTTCTCCGGCACAATAACGCCATTTTGGCGGGGCGACTTCAGTGGTGGCTGCTCCAAGCGACCACCGCCATCATAGATGCGCGCTATAAAACGTTCATCGAGTAGACGTTCAGTGGAACCGACGTTGGGCGAAATGTTCAATACAACCACAGTCACCACAATCAGCGCAATGACCATGAGAAGAAAAAGAATTTTTAACTTTCGACGATTTTTGACATATTTCTTGAGTAGCATTTTTTAGCTGCGCTTGCAATTGATGCAGCATTTTACAAGCGATGGCGGAAAAAGCGGCAGCAGCGAGAGCGGCCCCACCACACACGGACCGAATGAAGGACTGACAGAGACTGTGAGTCGATTGTGTCGTCCTTGTGGTCGCTGTGGACTATAAAATCGCTAAATTACATTCTGTCGATGTGTGTGTGTGTGTGTGTGTGATTATCTACAAAGCGAGTGCTAGGCACTCGAGCGTTTTATATTTAATGCACAACGTTCGGTAGTATCCGCTCTCTTCCTCTTCTTCTGCATCTGCTTTTGCTTTTGCTTTGCTTTCTACATAATTATGCCTATTTCTGCTTCTTCTTCTTCTATTTTTCTATTTTTGTTTTCAGCATTTAGCAGTTGCCTTTTTTTACTGCATTCTTTTTTAGCACAACCCCCTTGTTTACTAGAGAATTTATATTGTATGTATGTGTGCATGTATGTATGTATATGTGTGGATTCATACTTATCGATACTACTGTGTGTATTTGGTTCGCGCTTTACGTGGCTGTTCGTGTATTAGTGTATGGTGGCCATGTGCTTCCTGTTTATGCTTTCACTGCGAGTAAATTCCTCTATTCCACTACCGGTTGGTTATTGTTTACATTCAGTGCGCATGCGCGCTTCCAATGAGAGAAAGTTGGTAGCAAAACAAGAAAAAGGGTGGACAGAGGTAGACTGGAAATGAATACTCGTATTAACCGTTATATCTAAAATTAGTAGCTGTAATCAGTAACGGTGGCTGCGATAGCTGTGCTCGGTTACTCATGGCTGCCTTTCACATGGTTCCAGGTTCGATGTCCATTTTGAATATGAAATTTTTAAAAGTGAGAAAAACTGGTTTCTAATGGCGGATACCCCGCGGCAGGCAATTGTAAATCTGCAATTGCATTGCCGTGTCGAAAAAGCTTATTATAAAAACCAACTGGAGTTCAGGGGCGGTATAAAGCTGTGAGGTCGTCTAAGTTTGCGGTGACGTTGCTTTAAAAGAGTGGCAGAGCCAAAACTAAAAACATTCCAACAAAGATTCAAACAAATCCGCATCATTCTGTGATGAAATTTAAAGGATGTTCGACATGCCCGACATTTTCCTTGATGGGTTAGGGGTTGTCAGAGGCCCGAAAAAAATATTATCTATATATATAAAAAGAAGTTACATGTCCCTGGTAATCTTATAACTCAAGAACCGCCGAACCGATTGACACAAAAATTTTAAAGTTCTTTCCTATCTTTGAGGAGGTGGTTTGTGTGAAGCTTGATTGAAATCGGTGCAGCCGTTCCTGAGTTATGACATTTTATGTGAGTAATAGTTTCCTCTCATACGAAATGCCTGTATGGGAAAAACAACAACAAATACACAGCCGAAACGTTTTCTAAAACAATTGATTGCTGAAACAATTACAGGAGATGATGGATATCCACAGTATCGTCGACGATCAACTGAAGACAGCGGTAAATCAACTGTAATTAAACTTCAAAATCAAGACGTTGAAATCGATAACCGGTGGATAGTTTCGTACTCACCGATACTGTCAAAAATGTTCAACGCTCACATAAATGTAGAATATTGCAATTTTCTAAAATCAATCAAATATATTTGCATGCATGTGAATAAGTGCAGCGATATGGCTGTTTTTGGAGTGGCTCCTGAAAATAGTCATGACGAAATTTTGCAGTATCAAATGGGGCGCTATATTAGTACGAATGAAGCTGTATGGCGTATTTTATCGTTTCCAATTCATGACAGACATCCGGTTGTTGTACATTTGGCAGTTCATCTTGAAAACGGCCAACGTGTTTACTTCACTGCTGCAAATGCCGAACAAAGAGCAGTAGAGCCGCGAGCAACTACACTGACAGCTTATTTCCAGTTATGTGAAACGGATGAATTTGCCAGGACTTTGCTATATTCAGAAGTGCCACACTATTTCACATGGAATGCATCAACAAAAAAATTTCAACGTCGCAAACAAGGCACATCTGTTGATGGTTATCCAGGTATTTTTCGAACAGATGCTTTGGGACGCATTTATACAGTTAGTCCAGCTAATATTGAATGTTTTTACTTGCGACTTTTGTTGGTGAACGTACATGGACCGCAATCATTCCAAACTATCAATGGTCAAATGTGCGCCACATACCGTGAAGCATGTCAACAATTGTAGGTATTTCCTGGAAGGTGATACGCATTGGGATGCTACGCTTCGTGATGCATCAATTTCATCTCCACCAAATCAAATTCGTATGTTATTTGCGATCATAATATCAACATGTTTTCCATCAAATCCACTGGAATTGTGAAATAAATACAAAGATTTCATGGCTGAAGACATTTTGATTCGACTTCAACATCGTTCCAATGATCCTGCATTGCTGCTGACATTGGAAATGTATAATGAAGCCTTGATAATGATCGAAGATTTGTGCCTTACTATTGCAAATAAAGCATTAGGGCAATTAGGATTGACTCAACCAAATCGTCCAATGCATGATGTATTTGAACGAGAATCGCAACGCGAACAGCAATTCGATCGTGATGAAATGCGTGCGTTCGTACAAACGTATACTCCACAATCAAATGATCAACAAAAAGATGCATATGACAAAGTGATGCAAGCTGTCAATGACAACACTGGTGATATGTATTTTTTGGATGCACCTGGCGGCACTGGAAAAACATTTTTGATTTCATTGATATTGGCAACGATTCGGTCGGAACGAAAAATCGCATTGGCATTTGCTTCCTCCGGTATTGTAGCTACATTACTTGATGGCGGCCACATAGCACATTCCGCCTTGAAATTGCCATTGAACATGCAAGCAATTGAAACACCAACATGCAATATTTCAAGGAGTTCTGGAATGGCTAAAGTCTTGCAACAAACATCGATTATTTTATGGGACGAATGTCCAATGGCCCATAAAAAATCTTTGGAAGCCTTAAGTCGAACATTGCAAGATTTGAGACAGAGTCAACAGCTTTTTGGCGGTGCATTAATATTGTTATCTGGTGATTTTCGTCAAACGTTGCCTGTTATTCCGAGATCAACACCAGCTGATGAAATTAATGCATGTTTGAAAAGTTCAGTTTTGTGGGCACACGTACAAAGGCTTTCGTTGACGACCAATATGTGGGTGCGTCTTCAAAATCATTCATCAGCACGTGAGTTTTCAAAGCAATTGCTGAAAAATTGCAAGTGATCAAAATGGGCTTATCATGTTACCGAATAATTTTTGCATAATTGTATCATCAAAACAAGAACTCATTGATTGCGTTTTCCCAAATATTGTTCAAAATTACAATAACCATGATTGGTTACGAGAACGTGCAATTTTAGCACCAAAAAATATCAATCTCAATGAAATCAATTTCCACAGCCAGGAAAAATTGCCAGGTGATTCGGTAACGTATAAATCCATTGCTACTGCTATGAATAATGAAAAAGCAGTCAATTATCCGGTCGAATTTTTAAATTCTTTGGAACCACCAGGCATGCCACCGCATAATTTGAATTTGAAAGTTGGTTTGTCGATTATACTTCTCCGAAATCTTAATGCACCGAAACTTTGTAATGGGGCGAGACTTTCAGTGAAGAAATTGATGCCAAATTTAATTCAAGCAACAATTCTCACTGGCAAAGCAAAAGGTGAAATTGTACCAATACCGCGCATTACATTAATACCAACGGACATGCCATTCGAATTTAAACGTCTTCAATTTCCTGTTCGGCTATCTTTTGCTATGACCGTAAACAAAGCCCAAGGGCAAACGTTCCAGGTGTCTGGAGTTAATTTAGAGGAAGCTTGCTTTTCCCACGGTCAACTGTACGTTACATGTTCGAGAGGTGGAGCGCCAAAAAATTTGTTTATTTATGCACCACGAAATAAAACAAAAAATGTTGTGTATACAATTGTATTAAATTAAACGTTGCTTTTCTTTTTCCGAAATAAAAATAAAAATTATTTCATTTTATTTTGTATTATACGTTATTGTGTTCACAAATCAAATCTTTTTAGCAATACATTTTTTATCGAATTGCAAGTCATTTTGGACGAAAATATAATAAAAAATTGAATGCTCCAGGAGGAACTGAAAAAACATTTTTAACTTAATTTATTTTAGCATAATTTATTTAGCATAAAAACTTGAAATGGAAATTAAAGAATCAAAGTTTAATTACAAGTTTTTATCGGCTCTTTCACCTTACCTGTATATAGGTGACCACCACAATCAAATTTTAAAAAAGTACAGAAAAGGCTATTGTGACATCTTTAGAAAGTATGTTGAATGAAAAAATCAACTAATTCAACTGTTTAAACATTTTACGAGTTCTATAAAGAAAACTTAATATGAAAAATTTCTTGCGATATAAAAAAAACATTTTATGTATGGTGGTGCGAAGCCCACTGGGTAATGCTAGTTTTTAATAAAAAATATTAGTTTCAATAATTTTTTTTGCTAGTCAGCTGCTTTATTTTACAAAAATAAAAACATAGCGTCATACTACATACATACATCATGTTTCGACTTGACTTCAGCAAAACTAAAAAAAAAATTAACAATTGTAAAAGTTATCGCTGTTTGTATGGAGCCCGTTTCTCCAAAAGTCCCTTACGGTGATCATCACAAGTCCTTGCAGATTCATCTAAAATCAATTGGACAAGAGAAATTAGTTTTATTAGTAGATAATCTGGTGCCTGATCGATGTTTTTTTTTCAAAATGAACAAATTGGCGGCCTCAGAAAATATTTTTCAAATTTTCGAGAAAAAAAACCACAATTAAAAAAAGTCCTTCGATCAGGCACGAGTTTTTTATGTTTTTCAAAAGCAGTATACATTTTATTGAAATCTACCAAGCGGTTTTTAAGTTACAGTGATCACCAATTCAAAAAACATAGTTTTGAGAAGAACGCATTTAAAGTTTTGCGAACGCTCCGGAGCGCCCGAGCACCCTTTGCTAATTGTTGAATAACTCGAAAAGTATTTGTCGGATTCACTTCAAATTTTCTCACAATATTTTTAAGATATTATGCCTTAAGAAAATGGAAAAAAATCAATTTTTTTTAATTTTGACTACCCCTTAACCCCTTAACATCAATCGACGAAACCAAAATTGCACGTAATTAGCTATTACAGTATCAGCATCATTAAAACCATTCAAAATTTCAGCGGCCTAGCTTGCATTTTTGCCTTTATCAAAGAAAATTTGTAAAATGTACCGAACTTTCTCTTTGTTGACTTCCATTGTTAACATCCTGTAACTCACAACTGAATTGAACAAAAAACAGCTAAACAAAATTTTTTAGTGTGAAATTTCACCTTGACAAAGAGCATAAATTGGAAATTGCTTGATCGATACTTTACGAGATATCGACCAACACTTCTACCTACCGAGAAAATAATAGATTTCTGGAATATTTGTGGAATATTTTAAACCTTTAACTCTCATTTTAGCGGGACATTTTAGGTTATTTTCAGTTTATATTTGATCTTGAATTTAACTCATACCTTCATAAACTCTGGTTATTTAAATTGATGAGCGGAAGTTTGTTTAGAGGTCAGTGGATTAATATGTTGATGCTGAAAAACATAGTTCCATTAGAAATAGAATACCTCACAAGGATCCTCAATATGTCCTTAACCGCTCTCATAATTCCTGACAAGTGGAAAGCAGGCAGAGTGGACCTACTATTGCAATCTAGGAAATCTGCCAACTAAGGGAAGTATTATAGTCCGATAACTCTCCTTTCTTTAATAGTGAAGGCACTTGAGACACTCCTACTCCAACTGTTTACGACACACTGATCCCAACTACACATAAATATGGTCTGTCCTAGTAGCGTTAGACCTGTCGAAGACTTTCGATACAGTACATACTAGCCGATAGTCAACCCTTCCGCAGGGACTAAAGTACTGGTCCGCGAACTACAAGTGTGGTGGCCAATCGTCTGTATTCTTTCGAGACCACAGCTCAAAACAGAGGAGGAGAAAGCAATGAATGACACAAGATGGTGTGCTTCCATCCTTGCTTTTCAACTTTTACATTTCGAAACTCCCCCAACCACCAGAGGGAGTTTCACTGGTCTCCTATGCTGATGATTGTTCGTTAATGGCGTGTACCAAAATGGACGTTTATCTCGCTGACTGCGAGGAATATCCAGCTTTAATGAAGGAGATCAAACTGCCCTTAAAGATGAAAGTCGATGACACACCAATACTTACCGTTAACGACCCAAAAAATCTGGGTATCATCTTCGACAGTTTGCTCTCCTTCTCAGAGCATACAATCCTAATTGCCACTAAGGTCTAAACAATAAACCTCAAGGTCTTCAAATCGCTAGCCGACAGCACTCGGACCAAAGACAAAAAATTGCGCTGCGCACCTTTGGTCGCCGGGTACTAGTGAGTTGCAGTGGAAAAAGCTTCAGAGCTGTCAAAATGCAGCTATCAGGACAACAAAGGGATGCCTCTTGATGTCTCCCCTCCAACACATTCGCAACTAGGTGCCATGCTCCCAATTAGGGAGCAAAGCAAAATGTTCAGCAAGCAATTTCTGCCAGTTTCTTACCGCAGGAATCACCCGTGCAGGCACTTCTTAGAACCTGAGCCACCTCCCATGCGAGTCATGAGGCATTTCTTCGCCTACACCATGAGATGCAGTACCAAACAGGAATGCAACTACTGGATCGGATAGTGTATAGACAGACATTAAACAATTTTCATCGTGACTCTCTTACAACCTTCCTAAGCACCCGATCCTCGATTGCCGTTACCGGAGTCCACCCATTGCAGACGAAGAGCTTTAACTACCTTGTGAGACCATAAGTTTTACGCAAACATAATTGAACAAATTTGAAGAGTTCTAAAATAAGTTAGCCTCCCCTCTGACTAACGGTGAGTGTCCGCCCAAGGGAGATTTCATTGTATATTTTAATTCACATTAGACGCCTAATTTTAAAGTTTCAAATAATTATCTCAAGGAATGTGGTTATGGTGAAATGTTTAATATATTCTACGCATTCATTAATGGGTTAATGCAAAAATTTGTACCGCTCTCTCTCTCTCTTACGTATTCCTTTTTTTACTTTGCTTTGAAAGCCTCTAACAAGTCGAACTGCAGCGTGCAGTCCTCTTCCCCGGATATGTCGTTGCGCAGCGGCTCCACTTCACCTTCCCGTCAACGACACTCCTCATTCAGCTTTAAGCGTAAAAAGTCACTCGAACGGATTTTATTAAAAGCGAGGGTGAGTAAAAGATTAAATTACATTTAATACATAGAATAAAGTTTGAAAATTTACCAAACTGTTTCTTCACATATTTTCAGTCCAAATCCGATGGCAAGAGTTCGGAAAGTTCCTCTTCACTGCGCATGAGCGTTGCACCCGAAGAACGCTTCCGTCATATCAGCTGTAGTGTTTGCAAATATTCGACTGTAATACCTGTGGGTGGCATACGCCAATTGCCACAGAATTTATTGCTCGTGCGCAAAATCGAAGCCATCAAAGAGGAAATTGGTGATGAGGTGCTAACGAAAGTTTGGTGTAGTCTGTGCTTTGATGAAACAAATGTGAGGACAATGAAATACATTTGAGTGCCAACAATTTTTTCATGTGCTAAAATCTACTTTCAGGCGACCTACCATTGCACCAGCTGTACGCTGAATCTCTGCACGCTTTGCAAAGAGTCGCATGAGCGACAGCGCAATACAGCCGATCATCGTATAAGGAATATTATGGAATTGCGACGCGCGCGCAAACAACAACTACCGCTCGCCGATGATAATAAAAATTTTACACTAAAATGTGGCATGCATCCGGGCTTCGAAATGAAATCGTTTTGCAATAGTTGCCTGCAGGTGATCGGCTATAATTTATAAATAAAAAATGTGGGTGGCATAAATTTTCCTTTTCACTAATCATTCCTTTTTCTTAGATCGCCTGCGCCGACTGCCTTGTCCTACTCCACAAGGGCCACAGGCATGAATCGATTGCAAAAGCTTTTACGAATTACTCCAAATTGTTGCACGACGCTGTGGATCATACGCGCCCACTTTGCAATTATGCCGAGCATACAATCGAGCGTATGAACGAAATCGCCAAGCGTATAAATAAGAGATGTGATGATGCACAAATGCAGATAGAAACGTTTATACGTCAATATTTCGAGGCGATTGAAGTACATCGCAAAACGTTGCTGCAACAGGTGCATCGTGCGCGCGAATCTAAAGTGGAAATGATACTCGAGCAGCAACTGGATTTGGGTCAGTATTAGAGCAACTGCTTGCGACTTATTACTTCTTTTATAATTAGAAAAAACTTGCAACTTTTGATCCATTTTGCAGAAAAACGCAATAACGAGTCCATTAATGCATTACGCTTTGCTCAGGAGCTCACCGAAAATGGTTCCGATGTTGAAGTACTCTCTTTTCTAAATATACTGCTGCGGCGTTTCGAATATTGTCAACAATTTAAAATGCCCGTTGATCCAAAGGTAATAATGTTTACTTAATTAAAGTGATATTTTTTTGGGTGAGCTGTAGAGCTGCCGAAACTTATCCACATAATTTTTGGAAACTGCTGCTAGAGTGACAGCTCTTGACCGAATATCTGATTCTTATCCGAATCGTCCAGGATAAGCAAACCGGAATATGGTGAGAAAAGGGGTTACCGTTGTTGTTGTTGCAGTTGTAACAGTTCATAAAACCATCCAATGTGCAAAATGTAATGAAGTTGTCGGTCGTCTAGCGCATCTAACGGTAGGCGAAACAGGAAACAGGCTGGTTCGGCAGGTTGTGACCAGAGGAAAATGAATGTGTGAATTTCAGTGGGCATGTAAAGAGGTGACTATTGTTGTGTAGGGTACATTCATATGCCAGGCATATGTTGCATAATCTGGGTAAATAGTGGAAAAGTAGGAGTTTAACTTGCAACAATATCCAGAACGTAATTGTGACAAGGCGGCCGACGTAGCCGAATGGGTTGGTGCGTGACTACCATTCGGAATTCACAGAGAGAACGTAGGTTCGAGTCTCGGTGAAACACTAAAATTAAGAAAACGTTTTTTCTAGTAACGGTCGCCCCTCGGCAGGCAATGGCAAACCTCCGAGTGCATTTCTGCCATGAAAAAGCTCTTCATAAAAAATATTTTGTGGAATAACATCAAGACGCACACCACAAATAGGAGGAGGAGCTCGGCCAAACAACCAAAAAGGGTGTACGCGCCAATTATATATATATATATAATTATGACAAGGTCATGGAATGGGTCGTAGTAGCACTCCGATGACGACAATCGGGCAGCGAAAGCTCATGAAGATGGTTAAAAAGTCGCGGTGAATGTCGTAGATAGCCTGCCGGTATACTGAGAGTTCAAGCGGGTCTTGCGCATATATACAGTTTTTCAAACAGCTATCCACGAAACCAGAGCTAAGAATAACTCCAACGTAAAATCGATGATCCTATATGACTGTAAAACAGGGTCTATGGCCGTTGGAACATTAAAAATACTGCAGACTTTCATATGTAGATCGCTGCCTTAGAGTCATATTGCGCATAAAGTTGCCCGATAACTGAGTGTCAAATAATGAAGTCCTCACCCGAGGTAGGCAAAGGCCAGTTGAAATTGAGAATCGTGAGCGTAAATGAAGATGGATTGATCTTATTTTGCGAAAACTCCCGACTGACATCAACTGAATGTCATTTGACTGGAATCCATAAGGCTCAAGCCGTAGAGGCCAACCCAAAGGATCTTGGAGGCGAAGCCTGCTCGATGAATTCATGGCAGCTCACGACTCGCTGACATGGCCGCTAATAAAGCTTAAAGATAGAAATCAATTCCAATGGATTTTTTTTTGTTTCGGCACTTTACGCCCTCAGCAGGTGCACTCGCAAATAATAATACAACTTCGATAAGAGTGATTATGCTAACTTTCAAGTCTAACTATGAGAACATTTAATGTTATTTGAAAGCAGTGGCAAGTCTTATTAAATATCTTATATTTACTATATATTCATGAAGTTTTAAGCTTTAAGAGAGCCATAAAGTCCTTCAGACGTTTATTTTATTATATCCGCTTCCATTCATTGTTGGTCAACTTTGGAAAACTAAGTCCAATATCCATTAAAGTTTGTATCGACAAATATTATGGGACTCAAGTAATCCGATTGTCAATTTTAAATAAAACCGCGATAAACCCCTTTTTTTGATCCATTTCATTTGAAGAGTAGAAGTAAAGCACGGTAAGCTTTTTTTATTTTTTTTATCAATTTTCAGTTTTAAACATCTACTTTACTGAAATCTACTTTGTGAAAGGCCACACGTAGAGCGATATCCGTACGATGCTCATAAGTCTACTAATCTATTGATTAGATTGTAAGAACTGCCGACGCACAAAAAAGGATCCCCACTAGCCTTTCCAAAGTTTCTCTTCTTAATTGGCGCGACTGACGTGATTTCGGCGGAGTTTAACAAAGTCGTTTCTTTCTCGTGCTAACCAGACATACCAAGTGAAGCCAAGTCCTTCTCCACCTTATCTTTCCAACGTAGAGGAGGCATTGACCCAACCAGCATAGCCGATGGATCTTTATTCGCTGCGCTATGTCGTAAAGCGCATATAGCTCATCGTTCCATCGCTTGTGATATTCGCTGTCGACAAGGGGCAAAGGTCCAAGAAGGCATACAAATTAGGAATGCAAATTAGGAACGTTCTCGCCCGCTTTAGAAATAAAAACCGCCTTCATATTCCGCCAGCTCTCTATAGTTGTAATCATAGATAAGGGAAAACTAAAAATTGAAGGAGTGGTCTAGCTATACTTCTATGTTCTACGCACTTTCTCTTCTAGTTACCATTCGAAATAAATTATAAAATCAAGAAACTAATTAACTTGACACACGGGGAGATGGAGATTGGAGTCAGCAACAGTTTGTCGTCGTGTTAGCCCCTTCGCTTAGACAGGATATTTTTGATGATGTTGCGGAACGCTCACCTAGAATGGTGCGTCCAGCCACGTCCAATATGTTATCTATGAATTATGTGGCAAATATCTGAAAAATAGATCAATTTCACCTTCAGCTGCGACTTGGATAACCTCGCTTTTTTGGTCGCTCCCCATTTTGTCACACTCCCTTTCATTCTTTCCCCTTTCCATACTTAAATTTCCAAGTCTCATCTCTAATGGCTATACAACCCAGCCGATCTCTGCTGTCACTCTGAGTGCGGCATAACAAATCTTCGCAAATCTATTTGCAACACCGCGTTCAAAAATCTATTAATTGGTTCGCCCATCAGCAGAGAGCTAAAAATAATATAATTTCCAATCATCTACAGAGGGCATGTGGTTTTATCTTTCATAGCTTCTGCGGATTCAAATCTCGTTTCTGCTTTTATGGAGTTTTCGCCTTAAGAAATTGCATTCGAAAGGGAGAGGTTGAAGCCATTGTATAAGTCTTCCAGTAACATAAGTAACCAGTTGATTGTCGAAAATTGCGCAGATCTCACCTGATGCACATTACTCTCTTTTGGGGCATAGTTTACTTTCCGCATTCTTTTATTCTAAATTCTAAGTGTGCCCCTCGCAAGGGTAGCCATTTATCCTATCCTTTGTTCTAAACATATCGTTTACGTTTAATAACCTGTCCAAATTTTGCAGGGGAAATAGGGTTAGAAAGAAATTTTCCTTATACCGCAAAATCTTTGTTGAGTCATTTATTTATTTATACACTAGCGTACCCTCGCCCGCTTCGCTAGACGATAAATTCAATGATTTGCTGAAAGAGAATAAAATTAATACGAAACAAAGCAAATTCTTTGATACAATTTCATTCGAACTTTATTGTAACACTTTTTGGTAGACAACGTTTTTGGTTTTTTCATCTTTCGCGTGAATAATGACAATGGTTTGCCTACTCGTGAGCAAGCTACATACAATTGTCCATGAGAAAAAATTGGGTATTCTAAATTAATACCGCACATTTGTAGAGACTGTCCTTGCGCCTTATTAATTCTCATAGCGAAGGCAAGGCGAATAGGGAACTGCAAACGTTTGAAATCGAATGGTAAATCCGCCGGAATCAGTGGAATTCAGGGTATCAAAATGTCTTCTCCTTTGTACTTCCCTTTCAAAATTGTTGCTTCGATAACGTTACCCATTAGCTTCTTCACAGCGAGTCTGGTACCGTTGCAAAGTCGGGGCACATTACTATTGCGCAGCATAATAATCGGTGCTCCAATTTTTAATCGTAAATTATGAGGTGGTAAGCCTGGCAAATCGAGTGAGTTTAAGAATTCAGTTGGATAATTTACGACCTCATCTTGATCAGTAATAGTGTCCATTGACTTATACGCAACTATGTCACCAGGTATTTGATCTAAAATAGCTGAATTTATATCATTGACGTCCTTATTTTTCCCAGCTAAAATTGCGCTTTCGCTGAGTCAATCAGTCAATGGTTTTTGTAATGTTGAACTATGTTTGGAAATACACTCTGTATCAATGCCTCTTTAGACTGTGCAAAAATGCAGAAATTGTTAGGCAATGTTATCATTCCTGTTGTTTTTGAAAAAAGGTTTATTTTTTTTGGTTAAAAAGTGTTTTTTGAAGTTTTGAAAAACACTTCGCTCTAACAAATTTCTTCTCAGTTAATTGCTGAAAATTAAATATTTTGAAAAAACTATTTTTTTTTTATTTAACGTTTTTGAGAAAATTTTGTTCTTGAAAAAATTTCATACTTTTGTAAAAGTTTAAATTGATTTGTTAAAAAAGATTTTTTTCCGCTTTGAAAAACACCCCCTCGAAAAAATGTATTCTCTATTAATAGTGGAATATGAAATGCTTTGAAAACACCATTTTTTTTTTTAATTTTGTTTGGTTTTCAGAAAATTTTGTTTTGAAAAAATTTCATACCCTTGAAAAAGTTTTATTTTATTTTATTTGTTTAAAATTTTTGAAATTTTTTTTTTGTAATTTTAGAAAAACACCTCTTCGAAGAAATTTCTTTTATCTTTTTGAGGAAAATTTGGTTTTGAAAAAATTTCATGCTTTCGAAATTTTTTTATTTTACTTTATTTCTTCAAAATTTTTGAAAACAATTTTTTTTATAATTTTCGAAAAACACCCCTTTGAAAAAATGTTTTCTATGTGTTATAGTGGTATTCCATTAACTTTTAGGATTATAGTCAAATACTTACAAATATCTACGCTTTCACAAATAGCAACAATAAACAAATTTCCTCAAAACCAAAAAATTTACTTTTTTTCTAAAAAAAATTCTACACAAACAACGTAATAAATTTAGAATTTTGTGTTCACGAAAAAACAGTATTGTTTTTATTGTATTAACTGAAAACCAAAATGTTGCAAAAAATCAAAACAAAACTAAATTATTTTTTTGTGTTCATTTGGTCCATATGTCCCATAAAAAGTTGATATGGTAAATAATATGCAGGGTCTGATACACGCAAATTTCCATTGACCATTATAGTGACAAAATTATCGATCACCAATTCCAACAGGATTTCAAAATCAGAGTTGGAATGAGTTGTTGTGTGGTGTACTTCTGAAAAAATGAGAAATAAACAAAATAAATCTAAAAATTCGAATTCTAACTTTATCTTGTGTATGTTCTTATTACCTTTGAATTTTTCCAATGAAGCACCATTCATTTTAAATTTTCCAAGAA
Organism: Anastrepha obliqua; assembly: GCF_027943255.1. Lineage (NCBI taxonomy): Eukaryota > Metazoa > Arthropoda > Insecta > Diptera > Tephritidae > Anastrepha > Anastrepha obliqua. Next base: position 102,954,797 of record NC_072896.1, on the reverse strand, counting down.
TTTTTTTTATCATTTCGCGTTTCTTTACTTTTTCATTCGATTCCAACATTTGTTCATAGCCGAAAACATCGTTTGTAAACGCATTCATTTCCATATAGAATTGGTCAAAGAAAGCATTGCTCAATTGAATTGAAACATTATTTTCATAAATACTTAGGACCTTAACTAATGCACCTTGGTACATACCTAACGCAGATATTCATCGCGACCTTGACATCGATACTATTGATGAAACAATACAAAGCGCTAGCAGAAGACACATAAATAGACTATTAAGGCATACAAATCCTATGATGAGAAGACTACCAAATAAAGAAAAATCTACCCAAAGTCGGCTTAACCGTCAAACACCAACAGATCTTGCAAAATCCTTGTAATCAATTGTCAACTAATCGTATATGTCATTGTTTGTTAACCACTTGTTTTTAAATAATATGTATATATTTCTTCTAAATGAGCTTGGGGGCATTGGCCCTTCAATATCACTCTCATTCCATCTTTTTGTAAATCAAATTACTTATTGTCTAACGACAGGTGTAATATTTTATGGAAGAAATAAAAAAAAAAAAAAAAAATTTCATTCGAATCATTTGAAATTTCTGTATACAATAACGAAAAATTCAAAAAAAGTTGTACACATAAAATGAATGTCGATTCGAAACTTACTTTAATCTAAGAATCGAGCAAGTTTTGTTTTGTACAATATTTTGATTTTTTCTTTTTTTATATGAAGAAAATATTTAAAAGAATTTTTTTTTTTGCTAAAAACCTTCCCCTAGTGGACCCCTATAATATGAAAAAAGAACGAATAAAATTGGCCTCGTATCGGCGCAAAAAAATGCGTACAAACGAACATCATTTCATTTTTAAATATATAGATTTAAGATTCAATTCAAATTTATGTATAACAAAATGGGATCTAAAGCTCAATTGCACTCAGTAAGAGGAGCTTAACCTCTGTTAGGTTGCACGAAAGTCCTATAACTAAAATCCTCATCGAACTTCGATTGTTTTTCCTTTGCAGATTTCGGAATCCTTACACTTTCTTCCCCACATACGCGCACCTGCTACGAAAGCGCAGAACGATATACCTCTCTTCGGAATCATTACCATGCAAACAGTCGATTCTTCGCTGTGTACGCTACAATGGGAGGGTAAGTACACGAAATTATAAACAGAAATATCAGTTCAAAAGTATGTTTGTTAGTAAAAAATTAAAATGTTTAGGCTTCTCACAATTACGTCTCAATAAACGTGTCGAACTTCTGCTGCAGTCACGTGATGCAGACGGTGTGGGCCTATGCCATGGTGGTCTACTAATCCAGACTCTACTCAAGTACAAAGAGGCAAACTCCAAGTGTCTGCCAGTTGAGGTTGGAAAAAAAATAAGTTAACCTGAAAGAAAATAATTTTATTTCTATGTTATTTTCTGAATTGCTACACAGATTGCTGACAATCGTGATGGCACTTATGGCATCGGATTTACACCCGATACTGAAGGTGCTTTAGTGCTAACAATAACTATTAATGATAAGCCTATTAAGGTGAGTATGCTTTGGGATTTCAGGAACCCTTATCGATAATTAAGTTTTTCACAAAGAAAGGAGAGCAATGAAAAGAGATATTACACACTTAGGTGGAGTAAAAGTTTCTGAGCATTTTGTTCGCTTTATTTCAACAATGAAATTCATATAATTAGGATTATCCGATTTAGACAGTTTTTTTCCGGATAAGCTTCAATTCATGCGTAATGTAATAAGTGCTCGCGCATTGGCACGACTCGAGGATTTACGAGTATGACTTTATCAACATTTTCGACGATTATCATACCAGAACGTACCTCATCTTCAATGCCCGTATTACCAGAACGGAGTAGTTGAAATCACCGCTTTGCTACTGTCCATAAACAGCACACATTTTTATCCTGTTTCTTAACAACCATTTTAAAACGCTGTAACGCACGAATAACTTCCCCAGACGCAAAATTGTCCACGAACTTTTGTGAAATTTAAAGTCACCTTTAAATCAGAGTACAGTATGATCCCTCCCGATGTATACATCATGAGATATGGCTCAGTAAAGGCATTTGCTTATAACATTCCGAACTTTTTTCAAGTGATATATTAGGCAGGACAAGATTTCGATGTTAAGTGCCAATCCTATATTGTTTTATAATTTTTCTTGTTAATGGAAGTCATATGGGGCTACGCCTCCAGGAAGTGCTACTTCTGTGTTAAAATGCAGTTTTCTTTTTGTATTCCTTTATTATTTGATTTGGGCTCCAACAAAAAAATGTATATCTTATTCTATTAAGTGCTGCTCTCTTTGCGACATCCCAGGTTTGGTTAACTGTTTCTAAATCACGAAGGTTAGAACGCCTTCAGGTATTTCGTGGACGTTTGTGTCATTGAGGATTCTATTCCAAAGATGTTCTACTTATACTTACCCTGTTCTTTCTGTGAGTGTGCCCGATCTATCACCATTTACGACCTCTTATCACCTTTTGCATTGGTTTTTGCTCGGTGGTCTATCGCAGACCGCATTTCGGATAATGTTAGGCCAAAAAAACTTTATATATAATCCGAAAGATTATAATTTCTGCTTAATGCTTCTCGACACCAGCCACGCTTCACTGTCATATAAGAGTGTGGATTTTGCATATACGTTAATTATTCTAAATTTGTTAAAATTTGGCTAGAAATTCCACTGAATATCAAATGAAATTGGCAACTAAGCAAAGACGGTGGAACTGGATGTGAATAAAAACAAGCTGGTTATAAATACATATAGGCAATACTTTCGGCTCTCAGCGAATTTAAAGGAATCACCTGATTTTCTGAGGTAACAGGGAATGTGATAGCAGTTTGTTTGCGACAAAAACTGAAATTGTGTTGATGACATACATATGAAAAACTCAATGCACCCACAACGCATTTGGCCATACGAACAACGACTGTTTGGAAGAGCGTTCAAGTACGTGTGAAATGAGTGCGCACAATTTTGCTGGCAAAACCCCCGTGACGTAGCAGCCGAAGTTACTTTCACAATTTCACTTCGAAGGGCCAAACCTACTTGTACTATTCCACCATCCCTGGCAATACTGACTTAGAGTGCGAGCGGAGTGAGCGCTGATGCCGAGCGGAGCCGAGCCGAGCTTATTGACGCTTATTTTCATGCGAGAAGAGAATTTGTGTATAACACAGTGAATGCGAGAATCAGCGCTGGAATTCTGTTTATTCCATGGGTTTTGCTCTTATGTCATTTAATTTTGTTGTTCATTTTTGTTTATAAAATTGCTGTACACGGTAATGGATTCATCTGATGACGAGTATTTTGCTTCTCCTAGTGTGATTAATGCAATTATTAACACAAAAGAGTTTGGAAAACATCCAATTATACTAAAGAGGAATGAATTTGGTGAATTTCATCATTTATATAATGATTTAAAAAAAATATCCAGCTAAATTTCAACAATATACCCGAATGAAAATTGAAACATTTGATTACATTCTGGACAAGATAGGTGTGAAACTAAACAAAAACTGGACAAATTTGCGAAAGATTGATAGTGACTCTGAGGTAATGTTTTTTTTGGTCCCACAAAGCAGGCCGGAAAAAATTTCACTTATTATTTGATCGATATCCATTTTTGTTTATTTTTAAACCATTAAAAAACACAACTGCACTCTAAAAAGTAAACATCAACAATGCAAAAAAGCGCGCAAAACGCTTTGAAACTGTTTTCTCGCACTCATCGGTTTTGCTCTCTGCTCTTGTCGGCGTTCACTGTGTTATACACAAGCTTATTTGTATTGACTTGTATGTAATCAGTTTTATCGCACTGACAATCTCGGCTCGGCTTTCAGCGCTCACTCTGGTCGCACCCTTAGTTCTCCTCACAAAAAAGTACAAATTGGGAAAAAATTCAGAAAGTGTGGCCAATAACTGACCGTTAACCGGCTCTCAGCGAATTTGAGAGAATCAGCTGATTGACTGATGTTGCAGGGGGTCATTACAACAATTTGTTTACAAAGAAACTGGGATTGTGTTAGTGATATACGAAAAAAATTAGCACAGTCACACCTCATTTTACTTTGTTGCTGTCCGAAGGCCGACTAATTAGACGAGTGTGTGAATACGCCTAAAATGAGCGGGAAAAATTCTGCTGCCGAGCACCCAGTGACGAAGTAGCCTAAACTATTGCAGTTATCCCCATTTGTAGGACAACAACAAGGTTCACACCACAAATTAGAGGAGAGAATCGGGCAAACTTTTTACAAAAGATGCATAAGCCAATTATATGTATCAACAAGGATGCCGAATGTATGGAGAATACTTCAGAAAGTTTCCACTGCCTTATTCATCTGCAGAAAAATGCTGGATAAGATATAACAGCTTTGCCCACACCACTCCAATTTGAAGACACACAGCTCGCAAAATGCCTTTAATGGTTCCTTGGTATTATGGAAAGCGTTAGACGTCTTGCAACACTGCGAAAATCATGCAAAAACCACCAACTATCTCTTACCGTTCCCAAAAATAAATTCTAGACTGGAGGAGTAGTTGGGGTACAGGCACTGCCTGTCACCCTCTCACTGGGCAAAACAAGATTTGGTGGAAAAATAAAAATGTACTTGTATATCGTGCAACGAATATATAACTCTGGAACAACTTTTAAGTCACGATCCATTAATTATCAGATAATGATCTGAATTCCGCGCTCCTCTCTTAAAGAGTTTTTCGGCCCAGAGAATAGGCAATTTACTACAATTTTCCATGCAAGACATTGCGAGTAGGATCTAAAGCTTACGCCTCCATGCAATATCTTAGCAACAATAAAGTATAGTTCTATCTTTATGTGGTCTCTGTTGATCTGTGAAGTCAAGTTAACCTCACCTAACACCTGACACTTTATTTACTTCTTTTTTTTCCTTCCCATTTACTTTCAGGGCAGTCCCTTTGCATTCCTCGCACGCAATGTACGGCCGCACAGTGGCATCTTTCATTGTTGCACCTTTTGCTCCAGCAAGGGTAATAAGTTGGTGAAATGTTCCTGTGATGGACGTATGCCGGGTTATAATGGTTGTGGGCATGGTCATGCCGGTCACCCAGGTAGCCGTCATTGGTCCTGTTGTGGTAATGTCATAGAGAATTCCGAATGTAATGCCGCAAATAAAATGTTAAATTCTTGAAAACTCTAAACAGTAAGCAAAATATGACAAGTCACATTTACTAATCTTAAAGAAATAAATAAATGAAGTGAATGACGAAAAAGGTAATAATAAGTGCTAATTTTAAATTATAAGAAATTTACACAATTTCAACTGTTACTACGAAAAATAATAGAGATTTTTTTTTTTTTTTTTTTTTTGTGACAAAGTTTTGATATTCATCGTTAAAATTTACTGAAACACACAAATTTAAAAGCAATTAATTTGTGTTTTAAATATTAAGTTATTTTTATTAGTCAGCAGGTATTGAGGAAGCCGAAAACTTCGTACATTAAAATGGATCCACCCTTTGTGTCCACTAGTGTCGGCTCAACACTACCGGAACCATTTCGCTTCAGATGCGGCCACGAATTGCCACTTCAGTAGTAAATGTATGGAGAGCGGTTTATGTCGTTATACTCATAACAACAACAACACCACAATAGACGAATTATCGCCCAGGCTATCCTTCTCATTCATAGGGGCAATCATGTAAGGGCAAAATAAAGAATACGTAACGTATCTCTACAGTAAATAAACAAAATGGAACTTGGCAAATCCCGAATATTTAGCAAATGAAATGGACATTTTTTCTGCGCAAAGATACAAAGTTATATGGTATTTTTGTAAGCAACAACTACAAGAATTGAATAAAGAAGCGTAAATCTAGAAATAAAGGGGAAATTAACCCATGCACGATATTGTTAGTTTTTAAACGGGGATTGCTTTTGGAGATTTGTCGGAATTGAAAAATTGACTTTTTTCAGTCTTGCCGAATACGCTTACAACCAGCAAGGAAGTGTCTTCTTGTTAAATATTTGTTTTATAACGAAAATATGTGTATTTTTACTTAAATGTCAATTTGATTAAAATCGATTTTCTCTGTTAGCTGTTTTAAGAAATACTAAAAGACTAAGAAGATAACCTAATTGTCCAGTCCACATCTGAGACACTGACATCGAACTCAAGAAGATGTAGCAAGATGTTTAATGGGAGAATAAAGTAATCAATTAAAAATATGCCAAAGTTCCTTAAATCCATTGCTTTTTGGGTTTTCAGCTCACAATAAATACAATAGTCACTGATTTGCATGAATATTAAAAGCACTTATGGAAGAGCAGCCATATGAAGTGCAGTGAAGAGCAGCCATATGAAGTGCTTGGCACGACCAGATAAAACGTTTAGTGCCTTCAAAGTGAGTAATCAGACAATTTCTAGTGATAAAATAAAACCGATGAACTAATTTTAGATTTATGGTGCAAATTTACTATCTTATCTATCACGAAGAGATTAATTAAAAAAAATGTATATTTATATAAATCCGAAGAGTTGAAAAGAATTAAAACGTTTGGTTTGCGTTTTGTTATGAGAATTCAAAACACCAACCAATGGGTAACGTTTCCAAGATTTTCAAATGATCAAATTAATTTAGTTAAAATTTTTTTAATATATGCAATTTTTGTGTATTTTCGCTTACATACTCGCACGCTTTTTTACAATTTCCCCAATCATACATACACATGTATTTGTACTTCATTTTAATATCACAACCGATAGTTGTATTCGCGAACGCGAATCCCCAGCATGGTAGGAGAAATTGAGAGAGTAGAGTGGCGTTAAATATAGAGAGGAAGCTGATATTTTCCGTTGCAACAATTTTTACCAGCAGCAATTTGCCAGCAAGAAAACAGCTGGTTACAATTTACTAACTTTAAACGATTCGACAATTGCTATTTGTGTCTACAATATTTGCGATTTGCCCTAACGCTTGTGCTATTCACTAACACTAAAACGGCTGTCTCTTTACTTATTCTGGAACTTCTGACTTATTCTGTCAGGCTGAGAAATTAGGTCCTCAGCCAAGTCTGGAGTTAACCAGAATAGTTTTGAGATTCCTCTGTAGCCAAAGGAAAGGTTTGTCTATGTCTCGGAGCGAATGTCGATCTACTATTTGAAGGCTTGCTACCTTCTCTCCAGGCCATAAATCTTAAGCCAAATAATTAATAACTTTTTAATAATATAAATTCGCCATTATCAAACGGTTTACCGTTATTATCAAACGGTTTACCGAATACCAAAATCGTAAAGTTTGTGGTTAAGGAAAGACAAAAATGCGAATTACTTAATTAATTTAGCTTTGGAAGAAGTAAATATGAAGAATTTAGATTAAAAAATAAAGTAAGAAAATCGTTTTTTGGAATCTACGGGATGTGTCTGGAAACACATTACGTCCAGCTTTTTTGAATTTTCCGTTTTTATTATTGCATTTATTTCACTTTTAATTTTCAACGTAAATAAACAATCAGCTTCTCGTGAAACTTGCAGGTTTTAACTGGTTTTCCGTTCGTTTACTACTTTGACTATTTTTCTCTTTAAGAGAGATTAAATAGTAATTCGTCAGAATTTCGCTACCGTATAATATTCACTGGAAAACTAGCCACACAAACTTAATATCGAAGACTTGCAGAACTATGCCAAAACGCCGCCTCCCATGGCTTATAAATTGATAATGCAGAGCCTTGCTTAAATATGCTTTTTTTTTGTGAGGCCTAAGACATTTTTTAGTGCGGCTCATTAATACAAAAACTCGAATACAAATATATTACAAAGAGTATTTTAAAATTGAGTATTTAAAATTGACGCTTAAAAGCCTGTAGTGAATAATTCCTAGGCGGTACCTTTTTTATGTCATCTTTGACATTTTTCAAGTAGACAAATGTACAATTTTACACAGTAGAACAACGCGTTACGTTATTGAAACGTATAGGGTTATTCAATAGGTGCGCTTCAACTTTTTTCCGATAGGGAGGGCGAACGACGCAATATTTTTTATTTTTCGCTTGTCATTTGTAAACTTCATTAGCATACATTTCATCATGGCACGCTACACACTTGAGCAAAGATTACAAATCGTGCAAATTTTTTATGAAAATAATCGTTCTGTTGCTGCTACTTTAAGAGCATTACGGCCATTTTACGGTCCATTTAACAAGCCGTCCCGTTTTGGGGTTATATGAAGTCATTGGTCTACAGTAACAAGCCGGCGACGATTTGTGAGCTCAGAGCCAATATTGAACGCGAAATTGCTGGAATTTCGGCCGATTTATGCAAAAGAGTGGTCGAAAATTGGGTTGAACGATTGGACTTCGTAAAACGTGCACGCGGTGGTCATGCAAAAGAAATCGAATTTCATACTTAAATGTATATGTTCAAACTCGATAATAAAAAAAAAATTAGTTAAAAAAGTCAAACCGTTTGTGTTTTATTCAAAAAAGTTCAAAAGTTGAAGCACTCTTACCGAAAAACCCTATATTATAAAAATACAACTAATGAACACGCAAAACTATGAACTCGTTCTGGTATCGCTATGGACTGAACCGGTCATGTGTGACTGCAAGTCAAACAGTTCAACCTAACCTAACCTGTTATGGTCGATCTTTAAGAACAACATATCGCAAAATTCCTGATTTTTTTCATGGAAGTAATCGTCGACAATTCAAAGGTTGGGTAAAAAATTTCAACAAACTGGTTCTGTCAAGCATAGAAAAAGGACCAAAGTGTGGAGGCCTGTTGAGAATATTGCTGCTGTAACGCAAAGTGCTGCTGAGCAACCTTCAACATCGACATCTCGACGTTCTCAACAATTAGGCATTCTTGAATCGACTGTTTGACGGATTTTACCTGTAGACGTCCTCATGATGGACATCTAAATGATGTCAATTTTCACATATAATTATTAAGAGCCGTATTTTTAACAAAAATAGTGACTCCTGAAAGAATATAAATTTCTACATGTTTTGTTTTAAAATGACATCTATGCGCGTCTTTTGAAAGACGCTTTATAATCGAAAATAAAACACTCACCATGCACTTCTTAGAAAAATGTGACATTAAGACGTGCATATCGCTCAATTCCGCCAATAGTGTCATAATGCAAAAAACCAAAATGTTGAGAAAAACGTCTTCAAAGTTTTCAATTTACTATGCGTCTTAAGTAAGAGTAAATACATATTTTCATCTAATCAGATACTGTTATTAGATATTGCCATGAATCTTTTACACAGCATTAAGGAAGAGCTATGGATTGGATTATTACACTATTGAAGTAAATGTGCGATATGCAGTCGACTCTGCAGCTGATAGTCAAAACCGAGAAGTAAATGTGCAAAGCGTATCCGGTATGTTCTTCAAATCGTACGAATTCAAGCCAGTGTGACTTAGAAAACCTATTTCAGTGTTTTCATAACAAAAGGGCAAGAATTTGGTACCAAGCCGTGAAAAGTCACGTATGTAAACGATATGTTTATAGCAGTTTCATTACAAATACTATATTCAAAAATATTCAGCAAATCGCATCTATTCAAATCAAACATTTTTCCATGGGAATGCCGTTCCTATGTTAATTGTTATTAAATATCCATTTGTACACTTCTATTCAATCAAGAATGATAGAATAGATATCTTTCTTGAACAACCATGGAAGAGAGAAGGGTGGTTGGTTATTCGTTCATGGGTGGCTATGGCTTGTTTCATTTCTTTGTAGAGAGACGTACTGGCGCACTAAAAATGAGCGAAAGAAAGCAAATGCGGCTAATATGAATAGAGACAATTTTCTTAACAGCGCTCCGCACTCTAACTTTTACCAACAAAATACGCGCTAAGTATGCACATTGATTACAATTTTGTGGTCGCCTCTAAATAAACGAGAGAGAGAGAGAGCTAAAAACTCACACATACATACAGCGACGATATTAACAACAAGAATACGCACAAATTTTAGTGTTTTGCGAGCGACGGAAGTTAACGGTTGTTTGTGGTGTAGAACACGGGATACCTTCGTATCGTGCTTATAAACAACAACAAAGAAGTGTTAAATTATAACTTTTATTGATTTTAATTAGAAAGCCAAAATTTACCCAAGACAAAGTGTGTCCAATTGTTATTATCGTATTTGAGTAATTATATGTATAAAACACAAGAAAGAGAATCAAAACAAAAAAGTATGTAAATAAATTGAGTGAGTGCTTTAAATAAATCAATAGAAAACAAATAGAATGGTGTAACAGAAGAAGAGAAATGCTCAAACATACATAAAAAATATGCATGTATGAATCTATAAAAATAAAAACATAGGTATGTACATACACGTGCGGATAAAATGTGGGCAGGTATATTCATCATTTCAAAAGCAATGATGAAGGTGCATTTGTTACGGCAATCACGGTCTACCTACCTGGGCTAGAAATGTCACTCAGGTCGCATAAGTACGACATGCTGATAACACTGTAACAACAACTAAATAAATGAAATGAAGCCGTGATATTTTCGAAATGAAGGGACCTACAGTTTTATGCCGCCTTCAAAAGTCAGATGACCTTTTTTCATAACAAAAATGCACTCGGAAGTTTGTTGGCAACTGCTACTGGAAAAACCATGTTTCATTCATCATTTAATGCTTCATGCTCACATTGGGCTTCAGGCCGATGGCTTCTGCTGCTAGTTACGCTGATTTCGTAATATGATTATTTATCAATTATAAGTATAATTCCCATAAATAAATAAAATAGGTTGCGAATCCACCCACAAAATCACACGAATACAGTGGCCACCCACATTCTTGTGCGGATAATCCATCAACGGGATCTCATACTGCGCGAAGAAGCCTTCGAGATCAACTAACTGCATAAGTGTAGCCAAGCACCCAATCTTGTCAGTTCAACGGGATTCTCAAAGACTCGTCTGTTCACTACCTGAAAGATTTTGAGAAAAGATCTAAGCCTTCAGAATACATAGTGGACACGAGTACAGAATAGTGGCCGCCGTAGCCGAACGGGTTAGTGCGTGATTCTTCTCTTCTTAATTGGCGCGATAACCGCTTACGCGATTTTGGCCGAGTTTAACAAAGCGCGCCAGTCGTTTCTTTCTCGTGCTAACCGGCGCCAATTGGACACACCAAATGAAGCCAAGTCCTTCTTCACCTGATCTTTCCAACGCAGAGGAGGCCGCCCTCTTCCTCTGCTACCACCAGCTGGTACCGCATCGAATACTTTCAAAGCCGGAGCGTTTGTATCCATTCGGACGACATGACCCAGCCAACGTAGCCGCTGGATCTTTATTCGCTGCGCTATGTCTATGTCGTCGTAAAGCTCATACAGCTCATCGTTCCATCGTCTGCGATATTCGCCGTTACCAACGTGCAAAGGTCCAAAAATCTTACGCAGAATCTTTCTCTCGAACACTCCAAGCGTCGCTTCATCGGATGTTGTCATCGTCCAAGCTTCTGCGCCATACGTCAGGACGGGCATGATGAGAGTCTTGTAGAGTGTTAGTTTTGTTCGTCGAGAGAGGACTTTACTGCTCAGTTGCCTACTTAGTCCAAGGCTGACATTGTTATCGGTGTTAATGCTGGTTCCTAAATAAACGAAGTCTTTCACAACCTCGAAATTATAACTGTCTACACTGACGTGGGTGCCGATACGCGAGTGCGCCGACTGTTTGTTTGAAGACAGGAGGTACTTCGTTTTGTCCTCGTTCACCACCAAACCCATTCGCTTTGCCTCTTTATCCAGTTTGGAGAAGGCAGAACTAACAGCGCGGTTGTTAAGGCCGATGATATCGATATCATCGGCATACGCCAACAATTGTACGCTCTTATAAAATATTGTGCCTGAGCGATTAAGTTCTGCGACTCGTACGATGCTCTCCAACATCAGGTTAAAGAAGTCACACGACAGCGAGTCACCCTGTCTGAAACCTCGTTTGGTATCAAACGGCTCGGAGAGGTCCTTCCCAATTCTGACGGCGCTACTGGTGTTGAGCAACGTCATCTTACTTTTGCGGGGATACCAAATTCAGACATCGCGTCATATAGGTAACTCCTTTCCGTACTGTCGAATGCAGCTTTGAAGTCGACGAAAAGGTGGTGTGTGTCGATTCTCCTTTCATGGGTCTTTTCCAAGATTTGGCGTATTGATAATATTTGGTCGATGGTAGATTTTCCAGGTCTGAAGCCATACTGATAAGGTCCAATCAGTTGGTTGACGGTGGGCTTCAGCCTTTCACACAATACGCTCGCTAGAACCTTAGTGCGTGATTACCATTCGGAATTCACAGAGAGAACGTTGGTTCGAATCTCGGTGAAATACTAAAATTAAGAAAAACATTTTTCTAATAGCGGTCGCCCCTCGGCAGTCAATGGCAAACCTCCGAGTGTATTTCTGCTCCTCATAAAAATATATGCCGTTCGGAGTCGGCTTGAAACTGTAGGTCACTCCATTTGTGGAACAACGTCAAGACGCACACCACAAATAGGAGGAGGAGCTCGGCCAAACACCCAAAAAGGTTGTACGCGCCAATTATACATACATAGTACAGAATAGTGAACGTACGTTCGGTAAATGACCTCAAAATTAACTCGAAGTTAAAGTAAAATCTTCTTTGGCGATGAAACTCGTTTCAAGCTTAATGGTTAGGTGAATAAGGGCAATCAAATGTATTGAAAACAATCCTCAAGAACTTTTCGCAATGCCATTATAATGCAGTAAATGCAACCCGATATTACACATACCATAGGGATCAATGATACAAACTTTTTTTAAAACTGAGCGCTAAGCTAAAGGCACGTCAGCGACGAGCGCTATAGGAAAATGATGCGAGACTTCGTCAAAACCAATCGGCGACCAACACGATGGGTGCGCTGCAAACCATCACTTCATTGGAGTAAACTATTTGTACTGCTCATGAAATAACCGTCTAGAATATTGGATTTGACTGTTTTGAACTGCTTTTTATATGAATATTCTTGTTAGGTCGCGTCACTGATCTGTACTGATAAGCCAGTTACAGCTCACGACCTGGAAGCCAATATACGGCGCGGTACTGAAAAAAAGGCACTCTTATGTTGGAAGAAATGAGACAAAATTCCACAGACTAGGATTTCTGCATAATACCAAGTCGCTAAATGCGACAAGATTTAAAGCTAATGCAACCTAAGTATTATCTACTTACATAATTTTTTTAATTGTCTATGCCAGTAAGTGATCAGACAAAATCTTGATTTACTACAGAAACCTCCCTCTCCGAGGGAGAGTATGTAACTTCCAACGCACGCTTTCTGAATTTCGATCGAGTACAACAAAGAACGCTAATCGTTTCTTTTTCATCTTGTCAACTTTAATCACTGTGCCAATTTGAAACACTCAGGGAAGCCAAACTCTTCTCGACTTTGTATTTCCAAAGCAGAGGGGGTATTCCTCTTAATCTGTTCGAAACAGCAGTTAGTGTCAAGGCAGGAAGCATTTTTCATCCTAAGTGTATGTCGCGATACAGCTCATTAGCTATAACTTCAACCCAAGCGTGCCAGACGCTACGGCTTTCAGCGTTTATTCAACTGAAAATCTCATAGCTGATTAAAGCACTGAAATTCATAGCACGTGGAAGGCTTGGCATGAAATTTTAGCTATACAGCTCATAATTCCGCCAACGCGTAAAGTTCAATTAAACTTCCACATAATCTTTACCTTAGGTTAGGTTATGGTAGTAGTCGGTCCGTATGACCAACTCACTTAGACCTTAGAGGTCCGTTGTGATACCTCTGTGTGACACGGGAACCTTGTTTATTTATTTTCATGAAACCATTTTGAGGCTCTTATAAAGCGCAGGATTGGTCTAATTCCCGCGCCAGATAGTTCTGTAAGAGAATTAAAAAAGTGTTTACCTAGACAACCTGCTCTGATTTTAGCTAAGGCTGGACAATTGCAAAGGAAATGCTCAACTGTTTCTTCCTCATCTCTACAACTTCTACAATATTCATGGGAGAATACTCCTCGTCTCAAGGAATGCCTGCCAAATAGCCAGTAGCCGGTGACACAAGCCCCGACCTTCGAGATATCTTCTCTTGAGAGGCTAAGCAATTCCTTTGTCCTTTTCTTGTTTATTTCCGCCCATAGTGGCCTAGCTGTTACGCATGACCTATTGACCTCTTGGGTAATGTTGATTTTTATTATTAATTTACCCGTAGTCAAAGGTATTCTAATGGTACTTTTATCACGGAACAGTTGAAGAGCAGTACCTTTTCTGGCTAGCTCATCAGCTCTACAGTTTCCCTCAATATCTCTGTGTCCCGGAACCCAAATAACCCTGACCTGGAATACGACGCTAATATCATTTAGGGCTGCTCGGCATTCCTGTGCAACCTTTGATCTTAGTATAGTCGCATTCATTGATTTAATGGCCGCTTGGCCATCCGTCCGACGGATAGTTCCAGTCCTAGTTCTTTCGAAAATACTCCATAGCCAACTTTATCGTCTAGCTTGGAAACATCTCTTTAAAAATTTAATTGCCCCCTTCTCCATGGCATTGGTGTCTGCCACTCTCTTCTTGACGGTATACTTGTCTTGAAGAGGTTGTCGAAGGTAAGTCTAGGAATAGAATAGTCTATTTCTTGTTTGTGACTGTTCAGAGTGTGCAAAATACAGACGTGGTCCAACCGCCGTTCTTTCCATAGGGCCATACTTTGGAGTCTAAGCGCCGAGGCGGCGCCCAAGTTTTTCCCTACGAGATTTAGTGCAGGCAAATTGATTAGCACCAGAGATGCATAAAAGAGCTGCTCTTTGGACCTTACTCATGATTTTAGAGTAGCTCGCCTTTAGAGCAGATGACCAGCATACAAGTATTACATATATTAAGATTGGTCTAACTACCGAAGTATATAGCCAATGAGTAACGCTAGGTGTTAACCCCCATTTAATACCGACCGCTCTTTTGCAAATATGTATAAAATGCAACGTTGGCCTTTTTTACTCTTTCCTCAATTTAGGTTTCCATGTGAGTTTCCTATCTAATATGAGTCTTAAGTACTTGACATTCTCTCTCAAAGGAATCTCCACACCCTTAAAACTCCGCGCGGATATTATAGGAAGCCTATGTTTCCTTGTAAAGAGAATTATTTCAGTTTTTGCGGGATTTATAGCGAGTCCCCTACTCTCAGTCCAGCTCCTAAGCGTGGCCATGTTAGAGCGCTGGATGTACATAAGAATGTTAGGATATCTACCTGTAACAGCAATTGTCATGTCAACTGCGTATGCAGTGACGTGACAACCCCCTCTCTACAGGGTCAGCAATAGCGAGTTTACCGCCAAAATCCAGAGGAGAGGGGAGAGGAGGTTTGCCTCTGCAGACCTGTCTGCTTAGAGTAGTGCTGCCTAAATTAGCCGTTACCTTCCTTCTGACGAGTATTGCTTCTATCAGGGCAACAACGTGTGGTTCAACTCCATAGTATTCTAAGGCATATACTATAACGCTCGCCTTTATATTGTTGAAGGCGCGTTTTAGTTATATCTTCGAAGGCAACCATGGCAAACTCTTTATCTGATAAACATTTTTCCACCAACCCGACAAGCGAGTGTAAGGCGGTTTCCGTAGATTTCCCCTTAGTGTAGGCATGCTGCACCGAGGAGAACTTATTTATCGGTATAACGCCCCGTATATACTCGTCCACTATCCTCTCTAGAATTTTGAGGAGGAAAGACGAAGTCTTTGGGGTTAGTGTGTGAGGACCTGCCTGCCTTGGGTATGAAAGAGGCTTTTGTCTCTCTCCATCCTAGCGGAATGTGGCCCATGTTAAAACAACTTCTGATGATAATTTGAATAAACGGTGAGGCAATATCCCGTGGTTTCTGCAATTCCGCTGGATAGATACCGTCTAATGCAGGTGATTTTTAAGGACCAAAAGTGTTGACAGCCCATTTAATCTTTCCGTTTGTCACTAATACACTTCCTAAGTTGGGTTGCCTTTCATGATTAGCAGAATCGTTTTGTTCCACCGGCTTGTTTCCGGGGAAGTGTGTGTCTAATAGGAGACCTAATGATTCCTCACTTGACGTAGTCCATGTATTCCCTTGACCTTGTAGATATCCTAAGTTGCATGGTGTCTTTGAAAGAATTTTTCTTAATCTAGTCGCTTCTGAAGTTTCTTCAATTCCTTTGCAATAATTTTGCAGGATTCACGTTTCGCAGTTCTGACTGCATTCTTATACTTTTTCAGTTCGGGCTAATACTTGCCAGTCCTCTGACCTTCTCGTGGCCGAGATTAAATAACGTAATCTTTATCTTAAGCACCACACTAGCCACTTTATTGAATGCCGTCATTGTCTATGTACATATGTTTGTGGGCTATACTACAGGATGACCGCAATGAGGGACTTACAGGTCTTAATATATTGTAACTAAGGTACTGTTTTCAAGACATATTCTCCATTAGATTTCATGGCTGTGCAGTTGAAGTGCTCCGAAACTTCAAAATAAATACTTTAAAATAACTGTCAACAATGAAACGTAAAGTTGATGCCGAGACGCGATGTATTTTATAGTTGTCAGAAGATACTTTGTCTTGCCCTTGTAAGAAAGTAATTCGCATTTTTTCTTTATCAAGCTTATAAATAAATAATTGGCGCGTACATTTCAGTAAGGTGTCTTGGTGTTGTTCCACAAATGGAGGGGCCTATAGTTTTAAGCCGACTCCGAACGGCAAATGGTTCATAGCAGAAATACACTCGGAGGTTTGCCATTGCCTGTCGAGGACGAGCGCTGTTAGAAAAAACTTTTTATATCATTTTGCTGTTTCGTGCACGGAGATTCGAACCTCCGCACTCCCCGCCTTTGTTGCGGTCGAATCTACATAACTTGGAACAAAATATAAGTAGCAAAATATGTACTAAGCCCGTTTTATTTTTGTGAATTATTCTTTGGCTTATTTTTAAATATAGTTTGATACATTTTTGTTTAATAATTTTTATGAAAATTGGAAAAAAATTAATTCAGTACTATTTCAATTTTATTCCTTTTTTTTCGAAAATTCCTTGAAAAGTGGAAAGAAATATTTTCAAAAAACATTAAATGCTAAATTAAATCGGATCAAAAAATACTCATTACCAAAAAAATAAATCATAACAAACCACGGTGTGCACTTTATTCAAAGATCACTGTATGCAAAGGGAAAGCCAGCGGAAATTTCTACAGTCGCAGATCGTTCGCGATTAAAATAAGATAAATGCGAAAGAGGCAGCTGCAAAAAAAAAAAATCATGTGAATTAAGCCGCAATTACAATTTTGAGGCAATTGGCGATTTCTTCCGCCAACAACCATTTGCAACGTGCTTTACATGTGTAATTTCCCAAGTTGATCTGCACTCTCAATTTCAAACACAACATAACCAAAAAAATAATTAAATAAAAACACAAACAAAAAAATTTAGACACGTACGATACAAGAAATTTGCCTGAGCCGGCGGCTAAAAAAATTTTTGTCGTTCAAAACACGCACGTCCGGGCGATGACGATATGAATTGGAAGTTGACTTTTTACGGTTGTACACTTGATCTGCTATTGTTGTTGTTATAATCGAAAAGGTTATAGGCGTGCGTATCAGTGAATCGCGCTGCCACGCTACGACAAACTCTCACTTACGCATGCGCGCGCGTTTCTGTCTTGCCATTTTCATGAATACAAAAAATGCAATTCGCTAAAATCGCCAGCAGCGCATTTACTTGACGAATGGTGCGTGCCTGTTTGACCAAAAGTGAGCAGAAATTTCACTGTATCAGCTTAGCTAAACCTCAATTTATTAAATAATTGCATAACATTTTCGAGTTTAGTTGCGAAAATGCAATACACATTTTTTCTAAAAGTTTTGGAAGACTTTTTTTGAACGCCTTAATGCAGAATACCATGCCACTGCGAATTAAGAGTGCATAATTTTTTTTCTGTGTCACCTCGACACCGAGATATTTTCAATATCTGTTGTAGCTGGGACACCAAGTGAGATACTCTGAAGGATGTCTGTACAGCTGAGTCATGTAATTTATATTTTATTTTTCTAACTGATATTTAATTATCAAAATTTAAAACGTTATTGAAGAAGTTGTGTTTTAGATGACTTCTGTTTTAGTTGGTCTCATTTGGTTGATAGAAATGCACTTTTGAACTACTAATATCAGGAATTTTCAATGCCAACACAAAATCGGTCCTCCTACATATATGAATCTGAGAGCTGGCTTATCTTTGAACACATAAGCAGGCACTTCCAAAGGTTTGTCAGCAAGTGCTTTAGAATTATATGCCGCTTTTTTTTGGCCAAGATCAGTCTCCAATGCTAACCTTCTTTAGCTCACTGAGAGCTGCCCAACTCATCTTGAAATTAAAAGACGAAATTGTAACTGGATTGGACATACACTCTGTAGGGATGACGGCAATGTTGCCAGAATGGCCTTTCAATGGAATCCGCAAGTAAGCTGGCGCAGGGGCCGTCTACGACAAACTTGGATGCACACAATCCTAAATGCAAGCTCTTTCACCGTCACCTGGAACGAAATTACTTATAAATACATAGCGGCTGACAGAAATCGGTGGAGAGCCTCTATTTCCGCCTTTGTTTAGTTCTATAGTTCTTCTTAAAAATACCATGTAACAAAATATACAGTATACTTTCTCATAACGGACACCTCTCTTAAGCGGATACTTTTTTTCAGTGCATACCACAAATTCTTAAGCATTTTTTTAAATTTTTTTCTCTTGAGCGTACAACCCTCCCATAACTTTTTTACACTTTTCTCATAAGCAGACACCTTCCATAAGCGGGCAATTTTTTCAGCTCCTTATATGTCCACTTAAGAGAGAGTACACTGTATCATATATATATATATATATATACAATATATAATTGGCGCGTACACCCTTTTTTGGGTGTTTGGCCGAGCTCCTCCTCCTACTTGTTGCGTGCGACTTGATATTGTTCCACAAATGGAGGGACCTACAGTTTTAAGCCGACTCCGAACGGCAGATATTTTTATGAGGAGCTTTTTCATGGCAGAAATACACTCGGAGGTTTGCCATTGCCTGACGAGGGGCGACCGCTAGTAGAAAAATGTTTTTCTTAATTTTGGTGTTTTAGCGAGAACCAACGTTCTCTCTGTGAATTCCGAATGGCTGTCACGCACCAGCCCATTTGGCTACGGCGCACACTGGGGATTTTTGTACAGAGATGCGGAAAAAAGTATACATCCCAAAAAATATTTACATTTTTACTACTAACGAAGTTGTATATATTTGTGTATGAAAAGAACATGTCTAAAAACTATTTTTTAAAAAATTTTTTTAAATTCATAAATTTTAATTTTTTTTTTTTATTAATTTAAGCCAGCAAATATTTACGCACAGGATACATGTAAGTTCATAATTCTGAATTACCCTCAAAATGTCAAAAAAAATTAAAAGTGTTTCGTTATCATTATGCACACACTAGAAAGCGTTTAGTTATTATCATTGCCAAAAAATAATCAGTGGCGCCTGGTGGCACCTGCAATTGATTAAAACTGGAAGAGACGTTATTAAGCAACACGTTGATACTAGTTTCTGACCGTAGGTAAATGTAGCTCAACTTGCAGATCCAAGAATATGAAGGAACATGATTTTTTTTTTTTTTTTTCGTAAAATTAATTATAAATAGATAATCAAATGCTTTACAGCCTTTGTTCTTCCGGCTAAAATATATAAAAATATCGTACCCTAAATGAAAAATAAAAAATTGGAAGTCGGCTCAAGCAAAAAGAAAAAAAACCACCTTGGGCTTTGAAGTTTTTTCTTAGTCAGTTCAATACTATAAAAAAATTATACGTTTGACATATCTATAAAAAAAAACTGTAAGTCGGAGCTTAGTAATTCTTTTTGATTTTATTGTTGGTTCTATTCTGGAATTTAGAAATACCATTAAACATTGCATAGGTGGTATGTTGCAAATTTGACTTTTTTCCACAAAATCCCCAGTGTGCGGCGGCCGCCGTAGGAAGAAATACAAAAAGTTAAATATAAATGCTCTGACACATTATTGCGCAATTTTTTAATGCAATTGGTTAATGCACACATAAAGCTTTTGTTTTAATGCATTTTTTGAAAAAAAAAAATATTGCTTATCTTCGATTATTCACTTATCTTTACTTAATTGAAAGTTTATAAGCCGAAATTTCTCATTCCATACTAATTTTACTTTTTCAAGCACGCAAATAACTTTTGCTCTCTCAAGAGAGTTGATTTTGAATGAACCCCAAATCCAAATAGTATTCTCAATATAAAGAAGGTTTCTCCCTCCCGCCACCACTAACTGGTTTCTCATTACAGCTTAAACTATTTCCTTCTGGACAATGTGATCAGGCACTGCCGACACTGTCCGTTGCCAAGCTGCAGACTATCGGACGGGTCACCGGTTATGGGGGTAAGCTGCAAATAAGTTTTTCCTAACAAATAAGCAGTCCTGGGCAAGCAGTGGGTGGTGGATACGGACATACAGGGGGTCTGTACAATCTTAAAAAAAAGCTGCAAGGTCAAATCCATCACCAACAAGGCGAGGAAGTGCCGCCTTTAAATAAGCACTTACCCCAAAACAGCGATCATATTTTGACAAGCGACTGAAAAACGAAATGCTGCTCTTACCGGCTTAATCTAAGATAGCAGCCCCATTGTGTGGATATGGTCCCTAGGCTAACAACCTATTGCTGCTGAATTAAATCTATTACTGAAACCGATTCGGCACTATGCGCCGAAAAATGCTCTCTATAGCAACTAATAATAATAACTGCCGACGCAGAACTACATAAGTAAATGCCTTTGAAGTAGCCGTACTGAATCTACTAGTATCTTTGACTTTAACTGGAACTCTATTCTACATCGATATAAAAATTGTCAACTGCGATGTGTACCATAAGACACATTTGCTTTTCTCTTCAGCTGCCATGGATAGCCAACTCAAATGTCAACCCTTTTCAGATCCCATTTTAGCCATTCACCTCATAGAGCTGAGCTGGACTGAGCATATGTGTATTTCTTGTGGTCGGTTCAGATATCTTCTCCCTTTTCTCACTATGGCATTGCATTCGTTGGACCATATCCCAAGCTTGTGGAGATGGCTGCATTTAGCATTAGGGAAGTAAATGCCTTAAGGAGGATCTTGACTGTTTTAATTATACCCTCCCAGTAAGTGCTTAGCCTGTAGTTGCTCTACAGTTTGGTGCCTGCTTACGTCTCGTAAACTTAGCTCTTCACTTCTAAGCTCTTCCTTGATGTATGTTTCTCCATGGCAAGCAATTGCTCAGGTTCTACTAGGTCTTGAGTGCAGCTTGATTGTCGCTCAGAATAGTAATCCGCTCATTCCGGAGATTTTTCCCTAGATTGATACCTGCACATAAGCAGATAGCATACACTTTCACTTGGAAGATACTACAAAAACTATCCATTATCACTGGCAGCTTTATTTTGTGGTCATACCTATATCCCAACGCCCATGCCTTCGATGTTTTCGAGCACTTTGCATACCAGTACAGAGTACACTCTTGGAGTTTCCTTTCGAAAACGGGGTACTTCAGTTGGCTTTATTGTTCAATCTTGAATCACTTCTATAATTGTATGACTTTTATGATGTCATCTAAGGGTAGTTGGTCAAGTTGGAGCTTCAACTGCGGCTGAATTATTGCATACTTTTGGATTATATATCGTCATTTACACTGAACTAAGACCGACGGGAAAGGAAAACTAAATGCGCGCGGCTAATATATAAGTAATGTGTAGGATCCTTCTATAAAGTACTCCTATGTTCGAAGGTACATATATAAATCCAGTAACAGTTTAACTCCTGTGAACAAAGAAGAGCTCGTCGTTTTTTATTTATGTGGGCATTTCGTATGATTTTGTGAGCGTATCAGACATTCAAAACCATCTGCAATATTCATCCGGCACGATTGATCTGCTGATTACCTAACAAAGAAACATAACAAATGTCTATCTAGAAGACAATGAGACATCTCTACATACACCCTTTTCAAGTCTAGCTTTCCAAAATCACCACATTTATGGCATAATTATTATTCCAGTAATACGCTATCACGATATCTACAATGTCATCCAATTTTGTTTGGCCACTAATAGCTCTTATAAAGAGATCCTTCCATTGAAACTAAGTATTGATGATTTGACAAAGTGTATAGTAGGAAATCAAGCTTTTATTTTGCTCCGAACGGGACAAGATACCATAAATACTGGAATGATATTATCTTTAGTGGTTCGTGAAATGCTTAGATTTTACTTGAGATATGCATCTCATCATAAAGATATATTCACTCTCCTCCTCTTCAAAATCCAACACTCTTATGAAGGCTGAGTGGTGGTTAGATTGTAGCGATTGGACGTTTGTGTTTATCCCATCTTCTTGAGATGGCTGGATATTCAAAGTGCAGTTTGATTGATTTCTATGGGCCCGAGTCGCACAAGCGGCATGAATCAGTCGGTGTTGTCCCATACTTTGTATGATTCGTGCAGCGTTTTCATCTCTTCCTCTAAACTTTCTTTACTAATACGCTCCCACACCGCCAATAATTGCTTGGGTTCTATTGATGCGGCTACCCCGATTTTCCTACTTACTTTATTCGCTTCTGCGTGACCACTAATCGCTTTGTGTTTAGAGATTTAATAGAGCCAAATGTGAATATCCATCGGAAAAGAGTTTAATCTTTCTATGCACTCTCAGACTGACTAGGGTGGTTTACTCACAGAAGTTGATGTTTGGACGAGGCGTACATGGAATACATGGCGAGCTGTAGAAGCAGGACGGGACAAAGTATCTTGTAAATAACAACAGTTAAGCTTGGAAATGGGAACTCTGAGCATCCACTGTAAGTTCAAATAAAATAATAATTATACTTTATCTCTATTTTTAAAGCGCTGACTGCGGAGGAGTTCTAAGACATACAAAGATGGATACAACCTTATAGCAAATAGAGCACAAAGTGTAGTTAAATAGCTTTAAGTGAATCAATTGTGATAATAATCCAAAAAAAAGTAGAATAGCACAAAAATGCTTCAATTATCGATACAGAACCAAGAAACAAGCGTTTCGAACCTAGCACGGACCTTATGGACCATAGGTAAAAATAAAATATTGATGGGATGAATTTTATACTGTGTCCTTTAATTTTGCAAGCTGGGATATCAACAAGCAATGTAATTGTTTTTTTCGTGTTATTATCCCAGCTAGCATTATTAAGTGGAGCAAAACGCGAGTGGAAAACTTTAACGTACTAAAAACCCATTTTTTGTTTTCTACATTCTCCTTCTATAGTCATTCTCTTATTACCCACCAGCCAAGCCAAATCATTTTTCAATTATGACCATCAACTGCATCAGTACGCTGTTGACGCAACTACAGAAACGGCGCAGCCGCCACTTACAACAACAGAGGCGACAACGCGCGACATCGTAATTGGTCCCTGTCGTTGGGTTATCGGACGCAAATGCCCCGACCAGGATGTACGCTTCTACTTGTATACTCGTCGTAATCCTGTGGATCGTCAAAGTTTGCACATCGATGAAACGCTGGATAAGTCCAATTTGACCAATTCATATTTTAATCCTCGTTATCAGACAAAGATTATCATACATGGTTATAATGCGGATATGTTTATGGGTACATTGCAGCAGTTGCGCCGAGGTGAGGATTCGAAGATTTCTCGCTAATGCAATAAGAATTCTTTAATTGATTTGAGTTCTCTCTTTCTCTCTCTCTCTCTCTCTCTCTCTCTCTCTCTCTCTCTCACACACACCCACACACGTTTTCTCCATCCAAACTTTTTATAGAATATTTACTACGGGATGAATACAACATTATCTATGTGGATTGGGCCATATTGGCACCGGGCCCGTGCTATTTGAGCGCCGTACACAATACCAAACATGTGGGAGCTTGTGTAGCACAATTGGTTGAGCGCATTTTGGAAATGGGCACTACGGATATGCACGTCGTAGGATTCTCATTGGGCGCACAGCTATCGAATTATATTGCGCGTAACCTGGGCTCTTTTCAGCTGCCGAGAATAACTGGTAAGTAATATAATTAGGTATATTTACATTTTTATATTGAGCGGAAGAAGCTTAGCCTATTTAAAAGCTGTTTTTTTTGTACCGTGCTTAAGATGCACTATGGGTTGGTTGGTTGGTTTAAGGGTGACCCCGCATCGGAGTGCCACATAGACCGCAAGTTGGGTCCGTTGTGTTGCCCTAGAGCTCATTATGTTATATGATTTCCCCACCTAACCGAGATTTTTATTGTGGATTTTGGTCAAAGATATTAATTCGTTTCGAGAATTTGATGAGAGATTCGATTTTCAGGTTCGAGAGTACTGAAAGATTGTCAATTGTTGGAGAGCCAAGAAGAGCGAGTCGACTTCTGGCTAGACCGGGACAACTGCACAGCAAATGTCTGCTCGATACTTCCTCATCTTCGTCCTCGCAGTATCTGCACAGGTCGTTTTGAGGAACCCCGAGCCGACGTGCGTGAGTGCCCAACAGGCAGTGGCCGGTGAAAAGAGATATTATATGCCTTAGTTCGTGTTTCGAAAGACTTATAAGGGTTTTTGTCTGTTTCAGATTGTAGGATGGCCAGATTTGTCTGGTCGTAACGCAAGTAGTTTCCACTCGCCACCTCCGATCAGCATGCACTATGCCACACTGCCCGTATATCCTGTCTATGTTCGTGGAAGCAGTAACTCGTGTGAGATATCTTAAGACGAGGTCGATTTTCCAAGCCCTCAAGCATTGCTGTCCCTTTGTATACGTATATAGAGATACAGGGTTTGATTGAAAAGTAATGAGCCTTATTTTTTTTTAAGCAGTTTTATTAAACCTTTTGGCTTATACAACTAATATTCTTCAAAATAGGACCCTTGAGCGTCAATACACCGCTGGGAGCGGTCCTTCCACTGCAGGAAACATTTTTAAACTCATCCGCCGGAATCGCATTCAATTCGGCTGTCACAGTTTTTTCGATCGCCTCGATGGAGTCGAAACGCCTCCCTTTCAGCTTTCTTTTCAGGCGCGGGAACAAGAAGAAGTCCGGAGGGGAAAGGTCTGGGCTGTAGGGAGAGTGGGGAAGCACCGGAACCCCCATCTTGGCCAATGCAGCGGTGCAGAGGAAGGCGGTGTGCGCCGGCGCATTGTCGTGATGAAGAGTCCAATTGTTGACGAGGTCGGGCCGAACGCGGTTTTTCAGCCAAAGGAGCACTTCTTTGTAAAATGCCGCGTTTACAGTGCTTGCTGGCGGTACAAACTCCTTGTGGACGATGCTCCAACGATCGCTGCATTTTCGCCACTGCAAAATCCTAACACACTTTTAAAACAGCTTTCACGCGCGGAGCGATGTTGACTGCATCGCTGTTGCCAGCGAACTGGGACCGGTTTCTAGTGGAAGAGGAAGGTCCAACGAGCATTTTCCCCCACCAGCCGATTCGGTTGATCGCTTGGCAGACGCTCCGCGCGGGAAGGCTCATTACTTTTCAATCAAACCCAGTATATAAAAAGGAGAAATGGTTGGTATCAAGAAAACTCGATACACAACTCAACTCTCAAACTTCTCAATAAAGCTGTAAATCGGTTGAAAAATAGAGTTCTTCTTTATCAAAACATTACACTAAACACTACCTTAATCTAGCCGAAGAGCTATGAAAAAATGTTCTGCATTTTCTCCTCACCCAGGCAGCCTGTGCCAATCATAGGTAGCCAACAATCGTAGGCAGTTGCACTAGTAATTTATTCCCACGTCCTCGTGTTCAGTTGTTCCTAGCATCCCAACTCCCATCTTCTAACTTTAAAAAGGATTTCCACTACTTCATTTTCGCACTAGTTCAAAAAGCATTTATTCCAAGAGTCCTCTAGAATTTTGTGTACATTAAACTAACAATCCTCAGTAATAATAATAATAGTAATTCATTACATTGTTAGTTACTCTGAGTTTCTACTTACGTATCACAGGCTAGCTGATCTAAACAGAGACTGCTAAACTGCTACAACAATAACAAAATGGCAAAACATGGTGAACAGATTTTTAGAGGTATGCTCTTTAACAGACCGCTATTCGGCTCTTAGCAAATTTGACAGAATCAGCTGGTGGGCTGAAGTCACTTGGGATGTGTTCATAAAAAAACTGAGATTGTATTGGTAATATATGAAAAAAATCAACCAGTGAGACACTTCGTTGTCGTCTGAACAACGACTGATTGGACGATTGTGTGAGTACATGTGTTATCACAGTTATCTTTTTCACCATAGTTAAAGAGCAAAGTTTTTTGTGCTCCCAAAGAGCAAGGCTTTTGTGCTCCCCATACTGGAACATGATATAATTATCTGTTAAGAGTTTCTACTGAAAACTAAGCCACCTTCTAGGGGCAGTAGTAACCACGCACGCTAACAGCTGAAACCAGCGGATGGGCAATTCTAGATATTGTAGCAGGCTAAACTCTTACCTATCGAGAATCCAATCCGATGTATTCAACATATATTATGTCCCGCATGTGATATATATGTCCTCGCGCGATACTAACCACCTATTCACATTTGCTCTTAAACTCACTGACCTAACACTCCTATCCATTTGGACCCAACCCGTCGTAACACCAAGTTTCCTGGGCCTACCGTCAGATGAGAGATGACGATCGGTGACTGCACCGCCCTAGTATGGTTTGATGAACTGCTACAACAACAATATCAACAGAAAGGCAGGCGCCACTAGAACATCAGTATTCTGAATGTAGCACACATCGAATCTGTTGTCCTCTTATTTTTTTTTTATGGCATCTTCTAATTTTTCTAGAGGTGTGGTATGATGTTCACCCGTAATATTCCTTCCGCTTCTTTCTACATTCGAAAAAAAAACTGTAGCCGTAATCGATTGTGACACCTGTGAAGTGTGAAATGGTGATGCACCACTGCAAAAAATAGCAACTTATTCTCAGGTTTACAGAAATTGTCACAAATTTCGCCTCTACAGACAATCTGATTCATGAGTTCATCCCTCTTCCTGCTGCAGGCTCAAAAACTTGCGTGCACACTCGACACATTGTATTTTCTGAAATGGTGTGTGCAAGTGGTGGTCAACTCAATATCTTAGACATATTAAAATGATCAAGGAGGATGTCATGGATGAACTGGTTTCTACGAGTTGTATCAATTTCAAAAGTGTGTCTTCAGAAAAAGTGTTTCAACTGTTTCAGCAAAGTCTGTGGACGTCGCTAAAAGTGGCAGAACTTGCCGTTAATCGCCTTCAACTGACAATTGATCTTATTTTTAGCAAGTATAGCACTCAGACACAATTAAGTCCTTTGTATCGGATTACCTTTTAATTTTTTTTAAATCTACCCGAACTCCGAAGAAATCTGAACATCTGAGATCTTGTGGTGCCAAGGAGCCAAGGTGGTCGCTTTTTAACACAGCAGTGCCAAAGACCTCAAGCCTGATTCGAGCGAAGGCAGGCAGACGCACAGAAAGTGGTCCGCCGTCTCATCCTCCTCTTCACAAGCTGGGCAGAGTACACTGTCTGAGATGCCTACCTTTTCCACGTGCTTCGCCCGCAGAAAGTGACCCGCGATAAGTCCAACCAGCTGCCTGCAGTCCTTTCTGCTTAATGGCAGGAGGATTTGTGACAGTTGGTCGAACATGACAGGTAACATCAGTTTAGTCCATCTGCAACCTTTCTCAGCCTGCCAGGCTCGATTGTTGGTTGTAGTAACCCATTTGCTAACCGTGGCTTTGATGGCTGCAGAAGGAAGTGGCAGAGAAGTTGGCCTCAGAACCCATCCTAGCTAAGAAGTCAGAGGTCTCGTTACCCACGTGTCCCGTGGGCATCAGGCTATTATGTCTACCGACATAGTTCAGCCTGGATTTACAGGACTCGACTACCCTTGATGTGGCCATGAGCGCAACGTGACTGTCACTGCAGACAATTGGCCTTACTTGAATTCCCTATTCCATTTATGAATTAGCACAAAACTCAAGTCACTAAGCAAAAAAGTGTCTCTCTCAATTCCACTCCATTTCGGGAGCTATTTGACCTCCGCTCGTAGAAGTAGTTAATTGGGCTGCCAACTCTGCTGCTCTAAACGGGAGTTGTACGATCATTAAAAGTCAAGCTCCGAGCAAATGATACTTCAGATCAGGAAAGATATACTATTAGTTTTAGGTGTTTAAAATGGCCTCTTAAATAAATAAATATTTCTATCTCCAAAAACTTGTAAATCGAGCTCAGCAAATTGGAATTGTAAGTCAAATAAGTGCCACGTATGTTTAGTTTATGCTTGCCACATACGCACACTAATGTCCATTACATGCTTTGTCTTAAAACTCCCATTTTCCAGGTCTCGATCCTGCCATGCCGCTTTTCATCACCGCCGGCATCAATGATAAATTGGACCCCAGCGACGCCGTCTTTGTGGATGTGATACATACGAATGCCTTTGTGCAAGGCAAAATAGAGCGTTGTGGACATGCGGATTTTTACATGAATAACGGCATCATGCAACCCGGCTGCAACAAAGCGGGCACAAGTAACCAAATAATTTTATATTATGAATCCATCAAACGGATATTAACAAACAAACTCTACACTTTCCTCCAAAACAGATCCCTTTGCCTGCAGCCATCAACGTGCCGTCGAATATTTTCAAGAGTCGATACGTTCACGCAAAGGTTTTTGGGGCTGGGCTTGCAGCTCGTACATCTCATATTTGCTGGGCATGTGCCCGCAAACGAATTACTTACACGAGGCCGGCGAAAATATAAAAACCAGCACGAAGGGCATGTTTCTGGTCGATACCAATGATACAGCGCCTTACGCTTTAGGCAAATGGACCGATTTGCCAACGTTGGGTAAACAAAAGCCCGCAGTGACTAAGGGACCTGTCACAATCACCTTACCGCCTGCAGGAAATTTCCGCGATCCATTGTTGCGTCAAATCGATCAATGGAATAAATTGGATACGAATTTCAATAATGTCGAACATTCGCCAACGCCATTTTCTCAAGATCCTATTGGTGAAAATTGGACATATTTTAGTGGCGCTGGCACGGGTGATATAACCGATGGCTTGAAGGATGCAAATGATCACGTTCAGAATTCTGTGGAGGAAGAAAGTGTGGCGGATGTGCAGAAAGTGGACGAGACGCATGTGGAATGGCAGGAATATCGTCGAAATTTGACTGTTGGCTATATAGAAAACAGTATTTTCAAAGTGCCTCATATTGAAGGTGAAGAATTGAATGGTAATAGGTTACGGCGACAGCCTCGTGTAAATGATGAATAAAACGAAGAGAAATAGAAATGCTGTATTTGTTTATTAAGAGGTGCAGACAAAAATTATACAGATAAATTTAGGTAGATTGGATTAGTTTGGGGGCGACTAACAAATCTCAGAACTAGAGGTCAAAAACTTTGAGGATAACGCAGCCAGCTATTACTGCGTAAAAAACATGCTCGTGTGGGTAAATATTCGTAGTAGAAGGCCAAGAGATGATGAGTAAAGTGAATCAAGTTAAACGGAGGTACTGGGGAAAATGAGAATCAGAGAAAAATGCTGAGGAGGGAAATAGAAAATCCCATTTGTGCAGCTCGCGATTTGTTTCTGAACCGTCTCAAGGCCCTAGTCAAGGCAAAAGGTGACCATATCAAGCAAAAGTAAAATGATTCTTAATTTTGTATTATTTTCACACATTTTTTACTTTGAATTGAATAAAAGTAATTTTCCAAACTAAATGTATGGCCTTTTTGATTGGTTATATGAGCAAACTGCAGCGAAAAACGATTTCTAAATAACTAAAACACAAAAAACTTCAGCGACCTCTGAAAGATTAGTTCACCTTGTGTCCATGGATGTCTTAGGGGGCGTCCATAAATAACGTGAGGTGTTTTTTTTTTAATTTCCTATACCTCCCTCACCCCCTGGTGAGATGTCGTGAGATTTTATTCAACCCCCTCCCCCATCCCCCAATCTCACGAGAGATTTTTCAAAATGTGGGTTTCTTATGTAAACGCGTTGGATTGTTATTGTAAAAAGAGAAAAAAAATTTGCTTCGTGCTTTTATTTACGACTAGTTAAGACTAGTAATCAATATTGCTGAGAGTTATAAGTGTAATAAAAAGTTAACAATAGAAGACTTAAATCGTAACTACTGCGATTCAAAAAAGAATATCTACTCTAATTCAGTCCATAGAGAATCATGCGCGGTTTCCAGAGAGGCTATTGGGACCAACATGTCCACATGATTTTCAGTAAAATCATCTGCTCCTTCAACTTCGTTCTGATCTAGCCATTCGAAGCCCTTGACTCTTGCGCACAGTAACTGTCTTAGCTGGTGCAATGTGAGCTGCTCGCCTGTGCTCTGCAGCTCTTGTAATAGATGCGAAGTAAATACCGCATGTAGTGCAGCATCTTTTCTCTAAATCATCACGTATACTTGGGCAATAGAGATCATAAGGCGTGCTGATGAAGGCATTCAGCGGTTGAGTCGGTAGGCGTATTAGAAATGGAGCAAATGACTTTCCGTCATGTTCTTTAAAGTCCGGAATTGTCAAACGTCCATCAACCTGAGTGATAGGGTATGGAGGTGGCAGAAAACGGTCGTGAAGAATCATATGCAGATCACTCCGGCGTGCGCTGCAGCACTTAGGTCAAGCTCCATATGCAGCTTAGCAATCTGTTTCTTCATAGTATCTTGTGCTAGAGTGGGACGTACGTTAGATGGTGTAGTGTTCGACATAGCTTCATCCTATGTGAAAACAGTGAAGGAAATGACCGCGCTAATATTTTGTAGTTATGATTTTAGCATATTTTATCAAAAATTTCACTGTTTCAGTTTTTTTTATGCTATTAATTGTAACAATAAACTTTATATAAAAAAAAGTATTTTCTTAAAAAATATATATTTAACCTACCTTTTGAAGGAATGCTAAAGTAGACCGAACTTTTCTCTCAGTGGATTCCCTGAGAAGCCGTTCAATCTCATGTTTAATGCGATGTAATAACTCTTCTTTCTTCGGGAATTTTTGCTTCGCAGTATTCCATAATTTTATCACATCGTCGTGGCAGGACTTCTTCGCCTTATAGACGTATCTTTTGACGTATGCGTTATAAAAATCTTGATAGCTCATTTTAAATTAGTAAGGGCATGAACTGAGTCGAGTAAAACATTTACAAGAATAAACAAAGAAGGTTGGAACCTGTCCGTGTGTCGCTGCCACTCAGCTCGTACGCTCTTGTTCATCGAGTCGCGCGTTCGGCTGATAGTGGCGCGAAAACAAACGACTGGCTACACTGTACCGTAAATTCAGATTAAATTGAGCTATTTGGTATAAAACAAATATGGTGGTTTGACAGTAGTAATGTACATATAACGTCGAAGTATGAATGAAATTATTTTCTTTCGAACGAATTAGTGAATGATCTTAATCATTCTTAAGCATGTACAATCTGGATAATGGACCAAAATAGTATAATTTTTTTTGTTTCAATCAGAAAAAAAATTGCGTGATATTTGCCGAGACGCCCCCTCTCTCCAACGTAAGATTAGATGAGATTTGACTCGACCCCCTCCCCCCTTTAAACATCTCACGTAATTTATGGACGCCCCCTTAGCGGTTATATCACATTCAAAAGGAAGACAATAGAAATTAGATACAATGGGCAATCGTGCATATATGTAGGTATTTATTGCTATGAATATTTTCGCAGCTTGCAATGGCTTATGAGAAAACTTCCATTCATGAATGCTTTTTTTAGAAATCCTCGGCGTACTCAACCAATTAATTTTGTTTTTGAGTTGGGGCTCTTCTTTGCCAAACTTTTCTCATTTTAATTGATCTTTCCAACGCAGAGGAGGCCTTTCTCTTCCTCAGCTGATACCACATCGAATACTTTGAGAGCCGGAGCGTTTGTTTCCATTCGGGCGACATGACCCAGCCAGCATAGCCGCTGGATCTTTTTCGCTGGCTATGTCTCTGTCGTCGTAAAGCTAATACAGCTCATCGTTCCATCGCCTGCGATATTCGCCGTTGCTAACGTGCAAATTCTTGCGCAGAATCTTTCTCTCAAACACTCCAAGCGTCGCTTCATCGGATGTTGTCATCGTCTAAGCCTTATAAAGTGTTAGTTCTGTTCGTCGAGAGAGGGCTTTACTACTCAGTCGCGAACTTAGTTGACAGTAGCACTTGTTGGCAAGAGAGATTCTACGTTGGATTTTCAGGCTGATTATCGGTGTTAATGCTGGTTCCTAAATAAACGAGGTCTTTTACAACCTCGAGGGGATTTTAACGTGACGGGAGTCCCAAACCCGGCGCACAACCAGCTATCCTGGGATGCTTCGCCTTCTCATGGTGGCTCGCTCTCGAACGGGAGTTCAGCAGCTACCCAGAGGTTACTTGGGCTAATCCCGGAAGTTGTGAGCTGCTTGAACCATATGTAAAAGAATCGCCCTGGCCACTCCCAAGTGGATAGCAATCAGTAACTTTCTCCACTTGTGTGGACTTCTACATATGGAACCATCCTTCCAACCTCCATCCTCCAACCAAACTTTTACAGATTGTTTATCGTAGCTCTAACACACTGCTGGAGTGACAGTTCTCCACAGATATATTGGCGTTCGTACGGCCTGGTACTTTGATAGATTTGTGGAGATGACATCGAAAGCGAGGGTTTTTTTGCCACAGTAATTTATACGTTGTTGTTGTTGTTGTTGTAGCAGCATAAACATTCCCCATACTTACATACGGTGAATGCTGCTGGAGTGACAGTCCTTGGCCGGATATAAATCCGGGTCGTTTCGGTAACGCAGAACCGACTGTCGTGGAAACGGTAATTGGTTCTACGGATTGGTAATTTATACGTCAACCAGTTTAATGCTTTATTGCATTGGATTTCAAAGCAGACTTTTTGAGGCGAAGTGTTTTTAATAGCCAATCGATACTCGTCATTTTTTTTTGTTTTATTGTTATTCTGCATTATTTTGTCTTAAATTTACTTGGCGTAATTAAGCAATTGAATGCACAATTGCTGTCAGGGCGAATTGATTAAAGGTGGTAGCTGTAGGCAAACCAAGGAGAAGCTATTCAAGGTGGTGTTGGTAAATCAGCTGAGTTGTTTTTTTTTTTTCGCCGTGTGCATGCGGCTGTCAGCTCAGAATGAAACAAGGCGAATTCATTATTTGTTTTCTAGTTTCTCAATACTTTGATTTGACAATCAAACGAGCAAAACATTGTTGTTGGTCTAGTGCCACCTCCGTGAATGAATGCGCCAAGAGGCAATTGCGTTTTTTTCTACTTTTTCCCTTTTTTTTTATTTTTTGTTCCTTTTTTTTTTTTTTTTTGAAATTTTATAATGAATTTATATTCAGAAGTTATTATGAACATTTGGAAATAATTTCAACAGGACAAATAAATTGATTCTTTTTCCTGTATTTTGCCTTCACAAGTAAATAACTTTTCTTTCTACTTTTGCGTGACATTGTAATGTACAAAATGTTGTTAGCCTAGCGCCATCACCTTTAACGAATTCGTCTTGATTGCTGCATATTTATAAATAATTTTTTGTTTGATGTTTCGCGTGTATGATGAAAAAAATTGTAAAAAGTGTTGAATACTAAAAAATTAAAACAAGAAAAATTGTAACATTTCAGCATAAACTACAGTAAAAATTCTTAAAATTCTACGGAAAAGCATTTAGCATTTCGTGATTATTTCACAACAAAATAGCTAAGTTTAAGGATATTTGTGTGTTTTTAGTAAATAATTATCATAAATAATGTAATATTTAGAGTTAAAAATACGTGAAGCGGCTGGTGCATGCTTAGAAAGCCCGTTTACATCAGTTATAAGTTATCAGTTTACTTCTTTTTGCCCGCTGCTGCAGCAGCCACCCGCTTAGGCGTTGCCGGTGTGGCAGTGTTGTCCGAAGCTTTAGTTGCTTTGGCGGAATCCATAGCTTGCTGACAGTTTTCATTGGACTCCAAATTTTGCTCATTCACAGAAGGCATGTCAACATCGGTTGTGACCGATTTAGCATCACCATCACCATCGCCATCACAATCGACCACCATGGCTTCTGTTGGCACCGGTGACGGTGTGGAACGCACTGCATCTGGATCATCATCCTCATCAGCATGCTCTGTCGATTTGCCAGAGTCCTCAATCACTGCTATATGATAGAGCGCCTTCTCCTCGTCTGAAATAGGTACTGGCGCATTCGAAAGAGGATCATTACCATTCAACGACTTAGGGAATGCAATAACATCACGCATCGAACGTGCACGACAAATAATCGATATTAGGCGGTCGAGCCCAAGTGCAATACCACCGTGCGGTGGACAACCAGATTCCAACGCGCTCAATAAATGATTCAAATGCTCATGTG
Organism: Anastrepha obliqua; assembly: GCF_027943255.1. Taxonomy (NCBI): domain Eukaryota; kingdom Metazoa; phylum Arthropoda; class Insecta; order Diptera; family Tephritidae; genus Anastrepha; species Anastrepha obliqua. The sequence continues at coordinate 102,920,324 of NC_072896.1, read as the reverse complement.
GTATTTTAAGTATCTTCTCCAGTACGAATTGTTGCATGTTACGATCATGTATACGTATCGAGCCGCCACCAATCTCTTGGCCGTTCAACACCAAGTCGTAGGCTTGTGAGCGCACCTCTTCCAATTCATCCTTGGAGTGCAGGAATTTTTGCATATCATCGGGATGTGGAGCGGTAAATGGATGGTGAACACTTTCCAACTTGTTCGTATCCGGATTGCGCTCAAACATTGGAAAGTCAACTACCCACAGGAATTTATTCTCTTTCCTCTCTTTCTTTGAATTCGCCGAGTAGATGTCATGATATTCGAGGCGTACGCGGCCCATAAACGTTTGCTGGTGAGGAGAAGTGAATTAGAGCAGGCCTGTGTATACATAATTCACTTAGAAAATACGTACTGTTTCGCGAGTTTCGCCAATGCCGAGGAAAACCAAATCGTTCTCTTCCACATCAAATTTCTCTATGAATTCGCTCGCTACATCGTTTGTCAGCAACTTTGTTAGACGATCAAGCACGTCCTTATAGTTCTATGAGAATACAAAAATATAAGTTATTTCATTGACAAAAGAAAAGAACGAACTGTTACGCGTCGACTCACCAAAAATTTGCGCACAAACAGCGTGCCGTTGAATTCCTTGCTGAGGATGTCGAAATGTTTTTTTGCAGTTGTGTTCCAAACAGCCTCGTTGCCTCGTACAATGATCGCATAGGCGCCTAGAAAATCGTACTTATTTGCGAAGGTCTCGTTCTTCTCAACTATGTCGCTAACATTACACATCTAGGATTTTGAAAATGATGAAAATTCAAATTAATTCTTGCTTAAAACAAATATTTTTCCATTTTGCTACATACAGTGAAACCAAAGCGGGTGTCGGGCTTATCAGTACCATACTTTTCCATTGCTTCCTCATAGGTGATGCGTCGGAACGGCGTTTGAATGGGTGGGAATTGTTTTGGCCACGCATAGCGCAAGCACTCTTCGATCATTTGCATTATATCTTCGCGTGTTGTAAAGGATAATTCGATATCGAGTTGTGTAAACTCCGGCTGACGGTCCGGCCGGGTGGCCTCGTCACGATAGCAACGCGCCACTTGGAAGTAACGATCAATTGCGCCGGCCATTAGCATTTGCTTGAATTGCTGTGGACTTTGTACCAGCGAATAGAAGTGTCCGGGCTTGCGTGTGGGCACAACGAATTCTTGCGCACCACCAGGCGTGCGTCGGAACAAGGTTGGCGTCTCGACTTCAACGAAACCCAAATAGTTGATAAGATATTCGCGCATGCGCATTATGACTGACGAGCGCGTACGCAAATTATATTGCATATCAACGAATCTATAAGAAGCAATTAAGAGCAAAACAATTTTATTTACATTGCACAAATAAGCTACTTGCAGTTGTAACTCACCTCAAATCCAGATAACGGTGTGTTAAGCGCAATCGTTCACCCGCACGATTATAATGCCGCACTTCAAAGGGCAGATTTTTCTTAGCCGGATTGAGTACCTCTACTGTTTCTGCTTCGACTTCAATTTGACCGGTTTTCATGTTAGGATTGATCGTAGCCGCAGGTCGGGGTATGACCGTACCTTCCACCTTTATAATTGACTCCAATGAGAAGCCTTCTTGATATTTTTCAAGACCTTTAGCTTTCGGTGTAATCAAAATTTGCGTATGCCCATAACCATCACGCAGTATAAAGAATTTACCCATACGTTGGAACTCTAGCCAACCACAAAGTGTCACTTTCTCATTTATATTATCTTTGCCCAATTCAGCGCAGGTGTGCGTGCGCGCAGAAAATTTATTCAAATCCGCTATTTTATGTATTACTTTTGATTTCACAGATGTACCAGCACGAGAGCCACCACCAGCAGCATTGCCATTTTTATTTTCAGCAACCTCGGCTTCCAGGTCCTTAATTGACATCTTTTGCACTTTATCTTTGGCTTTAATAGGTCCCTCATAGGGATCGTCTGGATTCAATACTTTAACACTTTGGACCATTACCTCCACTTCGCCGGTGTCGTATTTCTAAATTATTGTTTTAGCTAAAAATTTATTTCACAAAAATTGTACAACTCATTCGTGCATACCAAATTGAGGTTGGCACGCGGTCTGCCCAAAACCTTGCCCTTGATTTGTATTACGGTTCCTTCAGGCGCAGTGAGAAAAGTGTCTTGCATCTATGTAGATAAAAAAAGGATACATAAATCCAAAAACATGTGCACGTAATTAGCTTTCAATACCACATACCGATTGCTCCTCAACCATAATTTGTGTCTGCCCATAACCATCTTTAAGTTGCAAGAATTTGGAAGCTTTAGTTGGTGGTAACCAACCGACGAGCGTCACTGTCTTCCCAATGTGCTCGCGCCGCAAGTCATTGCAAGTCATGGAACGGTTTTCAAAATATTTTAATATATTCTCACTTTCTACAACCATAAAAATCGTTAATCAAATAAAAAAAGAACAACTCAGAAAAAGTATCAGTATGTCTTACTGGCCATCTTGTATTCGGTGCTGGTGATGCCGCAATTATTTTGCTTCGCCATTGTGCTGTAAGAGCGCTTGCCTGATTTTTTGGCGCTAGGTGGGATTTCAATATTTTTAAGCTGTTGAACTTCCACTTCGATTTCACCCGTAGGCATAGTCTGATTACAGGAATTCGGCGGTCGTCTATTTACTTTGCCGATTATTGTTAGCATTGTGTTTTCAGGCATGTTCTGCATACGACGCGCTATACGCGGATACTGTTAAGAAAACAAGGAACATTTATACAGGAAACTCACTTCATATTTACGTAAAACTACACATTACCTTCTCTTCCACGATTACCAGTTGCGATGCACCACCGCTGCGATCACGTAACTCCACAAAACGAGCAACGCGTTTTTTGATTAGACGCCCGGACATTTCAACTAGCAGTCCACAGTGGTTGGCGCGCAGCTCACCACACGTCATACGTGCAGGTGGTGGTGGAGGCGGATTCATGTTGAAATTACTCGCCATTGCGCTCATCAATTGCATTAATTCATTGGGTCCTGGTCGTCCATGAGCAATGGCTACTTTGTTTTTTTTTTTTGTTTTTGTTTCAATAATTGCTAATATATTACATCATAGTTTTACTCACTACTAAAAGGATTCATAGGATTCATGTCGTAACCATTGTACCCGCCACAGTAGTTGCCATTGAAACCACTGTAACCTAAGTTTGCGCCATAACCCACGCCATAACCACCGTAACGATTACCACCGCCTCCGACATTACCACGATTACGACCACCCATCATCTGAATTAAATAAGCAGTAATTATGAATTGACAAATTCGTAGTTACACTTTACATCAAGTACGTGCGCTCCAAATTTTCAACTACACCATAACCGCTGTACTTACGTGATTCGCCGGCTCTGCTGATATTTCCACTTTGGAATTCCCTGCTTTTACAAGCGCTGTGGAATTCGTTCCTGAAATTTCACCTGCTGCAAGTCTGCTTAATTGAATGGTTTGCTGACCGCGCCACAACTGTCTGGAAATTAGAAGCATTTTTCTTACACTAAATTTATTAAAAACAAATGTATTTATTCAGTATTTCCGTCCCCAATCACATGGGGAGTAACTAAGAATCAGTCAGCGATAAGAACTTTTCTCCCTGCTGCAATACCAATACAATGCAAAATAAAAGTGCTGCGAAAGGGAAGCGAAAAATCGAGCAGCGACAAAAACGACGCACCACCGGCGACGCAAGCGACGCTTACAGCAAAACTTCATATCAATAAACACACCTTATTAACTGTATAGAAACTATTTAACTACAAATTTTTCATATGAATATGATTATTCTTAGTTTACACTGCTGCTATTCTTTTTATGAATGAAACTTTTATAATTTAGCAGTGATATTGCAATAATATACTGCAAAACACGGAGAATTTCAGATCAATTTGCGAATACTCTGAAAAGAGAGGTATAGAGAACAACACAGTGTTGTCAATCTTTTATGTTTAAATTAACCCTTGGAATCGGAAGAAAATATTCGAGACTGTTATATAGTTGCACATTATTTTGCCAATGTTTTATTTAAAAAATATTTAAATTAAATTGTTTATGTTATAAAATTTTCAAGGCAGGTAAAACTCTGCATGATTTAGAAGTTTAAATATTGAAATTTACCGCATCAGATGAGCCATGTAGACAAAACAATAATTTTAAACATGCTTATTTGACAATTCGTTTGCTCGAATTGTTTTTATTCCCGGTATACATATATAGTATACTTTCAAATTAAAAGAGAAAAGTTTAGAGCTACACTCAAAATATGGTCCCGAAGTACCTGAAAGGTGGACTTTCTGATTTATGAGAACCCAAATCGAACATAAGTCAACATCTCGGCACTCAGTTGTTAATTTTATAACAACTGTCAAATTTCTATGATATGTTATTGTCATTTGGAAAATGTCGTCATTGACTTGCTTACTTGAAGTAAGCCAGTACTTTGTGGAAAGAGTAAAGAAGGACGCCGAAATTCTGGGTAAATCCTTTTTTGCAAAGAAGGAAAATACGCAGTTATCAAAGATGCTGCCAATATGAGCGTCACAAAAAATACCAATTAGTTCTCAAACAAGCAAAATGACAGCCCATTGCTTCAGAGATGTTGGCAATATATGACTTAAAATATTTCCTAACATGAATTCATTGAAAGGAATCAAAAATTTCGTGTCGAGTTGCCTAGTAAAAAAATTAAATGAGGAAGAATTGGCAGCCCATAATCAAACGAAAACAAGAATGATAGAATATACCGTGAAACTAAAATGTTCAAAAAGCTCACTTTAATTCTGCAATTTTTCTAAAGAGCCGCAACTAACTCTATTTATTAAAATTTATACTGAAGTTTTTAAGTTATAGAGTTGAAATACAAATTATGAAATGTGAACCAAACGAAAATTATTAAAAAACAACTAATTCAAAATATATTAAAATATCAATGCAAGCTACTAAAAAGTTGTTGATAAAAACTTAATTACGGACATTAGAAAATACCTTCTGTCAATTGGTGCTCGTGGTTTCGAATCTATGCACTTCCGAATAGTTGCCATGCAGCAATCCATTCGGCTACGGCGGCCGCTAAAATTTTTTATCATCCTAAATCTAACTTTTAAATTCGATTTATGAGAACTTATGCGAACTTTGTCCTTATGATTGTTCACAGAATTGTTGTTAATATGTACATAGATATTTTTAAAATAAAATTTTGCATATTTTTGACGTGATAACGTCTTATAATTCGATTTAGCCGGCTGCACGCACGAAAAAATGTGTCGTTACCTTGCTCATTAGTGTTACCTTGCTCATTTGTCGTTAGTTTGCTCATTGCCGTTACCTTGAATGAACTGCAAGCGAAAGCGCGGAACGAACGACAAAGCAAACAAAGCAAACGAACGGCAACGTTCGACATCTTGCTCTCTCCTACTTAAGTGAGCGTATATATGTATGCATATGCGCATATGTACATACATATATAAATTCACGTATTTGTATTTGCATATGCCTTCTTATTGATTATTATTAATTTGATTTACTTGAAGAATTTAAAATAAAACCAAGTTTGTTAATAATACCTGTTGTTTTAATGTTATTATTATTTTTTGACGTGATAACGTCTAATAATTCTATGTAGCCGGCTGCACGCACCAAAAAATGCGTCGTTATCTTGCTCATGCGTCGTTACCTTGCTTGAACAGCATGTTATGTTATGTTATGTTATGTTATGTTATGTTATGTTATGTTATGTTATGTTATGTTATGTCATGTTATGTTATGTTATGTTATGTTATGTTATGTTATGTTATGTTATGTTATATTATGTTATGTTATGTTATGTTATGTTATGTTATGTTATGTTATGTTATGTTATGTTATGTTATGTTATGTTATGTTATATTATGTTATGTTATGTTATGTTATGTTAATGTTAACTCATTCTCTATATCCATACAAAATATCTATCAGACAAATAAAATTAAAATTTTCTTTTGAAAAATGCAACCATTCAATCAGTATTTTCTTATGACGTTATCACGTTAAACTATCGTCAGTAAACCGACTTTACAGACAACCTCTTTTTTTATAAATGCTTTTTGGAGTAAAAAGTTCAAAAAAGTTGAAAATTTCCCATTTTTTCACCAATAATTTCATTTAATATTTCTTAATTAGTTGTTTTTACGTTATTTATTGAGGCATAGCAGCACATGTAAGGTGTTAGCTAGTATATATAAGTGCATATACAGTTAAACATTGATATTTCGAACCTTGATAAAACGAAAAACTGAATATAAAAAAATAATCCAGCGATATAACGAACAAATTTTGACCATGAACATCTCTGGAATACCTTTGGAATATATTGACGGTAATTTCATATTTTCCGTTATATCTAAGCTTTGATATTCTATAAATATTTCTAACGGAACTATAGATATAACGAAGCATTTGTCCAACCTCTTCAACTTCATTAAACCGAGGATTCACTTCATTAGTGAGTAATACATTGGGAAGAAAAACAATTCGACGTGCAACTTGTAGCCCACTTGGATTACAACACCGTTGGTTTGTCCACAAAAAGCTTAACGTTGTAAATATCTACATTTGCCAACTCTTGCATCAAGTCCTCGCTTAATTCAACATTTGGGTGCTAGATAAAAAAAAAGATATGTAATCATAAAACAAGCAGTTTTTTTTGTTTTGAACACTAATTGCATTTACAATTTTAGCATATTTCCAAAATTCAAGAGCTTTAAAGTTTTGATTCTGTAGGAGATTGATCAACGCTAGGTAACCCCAAACATCAGGTATATGTACTTTAAAAGTTGTACAATTCGCAAATGCCTGTTCCGCCTCTTCCAGTCTTTTCATCTGCCGAATGAATTTTTTTCAAATTTTATGATTATTTTCTTATCACTTCAGATTTACTTTAAAACGTACTTTAAACAAAGCTTTGCCTAAGCCAAAATTAGCAATAATCTTAACGTCGTCACCTTCACTTTTATTAAATGCTTCCACAGCGTTTTCGTATAGTCCATTACTCAACATATGGAAGCCGTAACGTAGCAAAGCCAAAGAATATAATTGGAATTCGATATCGCTAGATCGCATTAAAATGCTACCATAATTTTGCATTGCTAAATCTATAGCACCGCGACTATATTCCAAATGCCCATTGACGCTCAATAGGAGCGCCTTTTCCGTCTCTTGGTCCTCACGCCCTTTGCTCTTATTGACTGGAAACGATTTGGCTGGATATTTAGCTGGAACTTCATTTGTTAGAATCTTTAGTGTAGTCTGTATAAGATATCGTTCTGATGCAGTGCACTCGTCTTCGCACTCTTTGAAAATGAACTCGGCAAATTTGTACAACCCCAAGCGTATCATCATTTTAAAAACGCTTAAGAATAATAATGCTTTCTTGGGCGAATTTGGAAACTGTATTTGAAGTGAATTTACTAATTCAAAACGATTCGTTGGTAAACCAAGTCCTTCCAATTCAATTTTATGAGGTAATTGCTCATATCGCCAACGGGTATAATTAATGCCCGGTAAATATCCGCAATATTTGAAAACGCAATGCAGCAATACCCAGAAGCTAATCTCGCCTGGAAAGGGCATAATTATGTTTCTCAGATTGACGATTAAGTACTCCATGGCTTTATTAAATGTATCTTCATCTGCCAAATTTTCCACATATATAATATATATTCGAATCAATTCACTGAAATTTAAAACAAATTAATATTAACAGATGAACAGATGAACAGATAAGTGCATAGTGAAAAGTTATTCCATATTAAAATATAAATGAACGAAAATCCTGGCGAAAAGAATTTTTAAGTGGCTGGAATTGCAAATTCTGAAAGCAAAAGCACAAAAAGTGTTTAACAATTTTCTTATGGACCGGAGAAATTAGGGCAAAGCACACAGTTCAGTTATTTTTATCCACAAAAAAATTAGTCTAGACCAGGGGACGGCAATCTTTTGAGTCAGAAGAGTCAAATATTACAATTTTTAAAGTCACAAAATTTTTTCTTGCCAACAATGAATAGTACTCGCATAAATTAAGTTTTTTGATAAAATAAAACTAGTATATTTATTTATGTATAAGAAAAATGAGGTTGTCTGTAAAGTCGGTTTACTGAAGATAGTTTAACGTGACAACCGAATTAAACCAAACTTACGCACATTGTTAAGTAAGTATTGAAAATGGGTTTCGTAAAGTTTGGTTGTAATTCGGAGCAGTGGCAACGGGTACAGCGTTCTTTTGAGCCAGCCATAATGTCGCTTACTTTTTTAACGCTTGGGGCGGAACTGAACTGTCAAATTGACAGTGTGAGTTACAATGTGTCAATATTTCTTTCTGATTTGGATGCCATAAGGAAAAAACGTAAGTGCAACATGTAAAAATTGTTTATGAATTTTTTTGGAGTGGATTTTGGAACAGTGAATAATTTCTTACGAAATTTGAGAATTTAATGTGAAATCCGAATGAAATTATGTGTTCGTGGAAAAAAAAATTTTTTTTCGTTTTTTTTTTTTTGATAAATATAAATGGATAATGGTTAAAAAAGCTCCAATGCTTAATAAAACATATAAATTGAAACGAAAAATTCATGGATGATCAGGAAAAAAGACGATTGTTTATTCATATGCGTTGATTTGAAATTTAAAAACAATCTTCTTTTTTCCTGATTTTCAATTTATATTTTATATTTACTCAAAAACAAATAGAAAAACAAAAAATATTGTTTATGCCAAAGCGCTTGAATAAAGAATAAAGAAATAAATAATATGAAAATCATATACTATTTTCTGTTCTAAACCTTATCTATTCTATTTTAGTGTGCCCAGCGAAGGGGGCCGGGTTTGCTAGTAATCAATAAGAAGGCATATGCAAACACAAATACGTGAATTTATATATGTACATATGCGCATATACATACATATATACGCTCACTTAAGTAGGAGAGAGCAAGATGTCGAACGTTGCGGTCGTTTGCTTTGTTCGTTCCGTACTTTCGCTTGCAGTTCATTCAAGGTAACGGCAATGAGCAAGGTAACGACATATGAGCAAGGTAACACTAATGAGCAAGGTAACGACACATTTTTTCGCGCGTGCAGCCTGTTAAATCGAATTATAAGACGTTATCACGTCAAAAATAACTACATATTTATTCATAAGGTGTGTTTCATAATCATAAGACACCTTTGGTATACAATTTTTGAACTACCATAAGCTTGCTTTTACTTTCCGGAGTAGCTTTTATTTTGCGTAATTTTAACAGTTATAAACTTAAGATATCCATCAATTGTTTCTGGTGCGAAAACTAGCTCTATTTTGTAAAATCGTTATCTTTTTCCAAGAAGCTGCACTTTTGCTAGTCTTTCGGCGTTTCATAATGGTAAGACACTAGTCGAAAATAAGCTTCTGAAGAGACAGAAGGTGCTGATTGTTGTTTTGGATGACTTTAATTATAATTTTATTCAATTTAACCTAAACTGCCGAGGGGTTCAATATTATCACAAGAGGAACGTGGAAAAATTTTGGTCTACAAGGACTCACGCTTGTCAATCAAATTAATTGCAAAAAAAAAAAACAGGCAGAAGTCGTTGTGTTATCCGGAATTTTTTACGGAGTGCTGAGAATTACAACTTTTTGAAGCCCGTGGGAAGAAAATTGTCACTATCAAAGTCGAGTACAGCGAGCAATCATACGAAAAGCTTCTAACTCGCTTAAGACTTGCGCCAACTTGGCCGCTGTTGTTCAAAATAAGATATAAAAAACAGCAATTTAGCGCACATTACAGAGGTGCAATCATTTAAAATTATCAAAAATAAGAAAAGCACCCCATCTTTTGCCACGGCACAAGCTGGCGCATCTTCAGTTTGCAGAAAAACACCTGGACACCAACTGGGATACAGTAAGATATTTGGAATATTTTGAATGTTACCCAATTTCATATTATTTTTTAAAAAGATTATATTTTCGGATGAAAAAAAAGAATGGAAACTTGATAGACCCAATGGGTTTTTAAATTATTGGAGAGATTCGCGCAAGAGCCCCCTATGATTTTCCAAGCGCAACTTCGGTGGAGGTTCTGTTATGGTTTGGGGTGCATTTGCATCGAAAGCAACTCTTGATATATGTAGAATTTACATAATCGCGAATGAATAGTGGGGACTACAAAAACGTTTTGAAAAATAGTATCCTTCCTTTTATTCAGGATAATCGGGAAATGCCCTTCGTTTTTCAGCAAGACAACGTTCGAATCCACGTAAGCAGGGAAACAAGGCAGTATATGACCAATTGTTCCACAGAAACTATGGACACTTGCGTGTTCTCCGAATCTAAACCCAATAGAAAACATTTGAGGTATATTATTATTTGACAACACCAACGAGCTTAAAGCTTCTCTAGATGTAAATTTACTTAAAAAGTTAGCAGAATCGATGAAAAAAAGGTGTCGCTAAAGCAAATGGTGCTTCCATAGAATACTAAAATATTCTAGGCGACAGAAAAACAAAAATTCGAAAGAAGTATACTTTTGTTAAACGATCACTTTAATTAAACAGTGTCTTATCATTTTGAATTAAAAAAAGTTCTAAATTCCTTAATGAAACAAATTACTTTTGTTACTTTAATCAATGTGTAAAATGTTTATTTACCTCTGAAATCTATAAATTAAAATACCTTGAAAAATTAGGGGTGTCTTATGATTACGAAACGCAGGGGGGTAGTATGGTTAATTCGGTGTAAAACAAGCATATTTTTCGAAATTTTTTTTGTCGACACAGTTGATTTATTCAAAATTTTAAAATTACTTCATTATAAAGTCATATTTAAAGAATATTGTGTGAAATTTTCATTGATTTTTATGAAGAAATGAGTTGGTGGCAGCGAATCTTCGCGGACGTCTCATAAAAAAGTTTTATTGCGGTGTCCCTCAGAACTCATTACTGGATCAACTAAAATCAAAAAACCAAATTGATTTCATCAGCTAATAAAGTTTCGCAGGTAACAACGTCGATTTTTTTTTTTTTTTTTAATTTTTTAAAGCGCTTTGAAGTCAAAACACCGATTTTTCATAAAAAAAACTTGAAAACTTTGTTGTTTTAAAATATGACAAAATTTAAAAAAAAAAAACTCGACGTCATTACCTCGTGAATAAAGTAAAGAAACAAAAAAACCAAATTTGAAAAGAATCGGTGCAGTAGATATGAATCTACAGTGGACACCGACCGTAAAAAAGGCAAGTGTGAGAAAAACGCGTTTAAAGATTTTCGGCAGCGTGAAATCCGGTTGGAGAGGTAGATACTTAATCCTTTGTGTCTTTGTCAATTTTACTCTAATGCACTTCAAACTTTCACACAATAATCTTAAGATGTTAAAAAAATTAAAAAAAAAAAAAAAAAAAAAAAATGAAAAAAAAATACCATACTACCCCCATAAGTAGTGTTTTTCACAACAAATTACATAATATACAATATATATAGCATAATTAGATAATTATTTATTTTTTAAGTAAAAATTTAATATAAGGAAACATTTACTTACAAAACTAACTATTACTTCAATAACAAACAATTGAGCAAACAACTTCAATGGGAGTGATGGCTTTGTATGGTTTTAGAAACTTTGGATAAATTTGGCTCATAACTTGTTGTTGTACAATAATTTTCAAGCACGACTTTTTTTCACTTGTTAATTGGCTTCTTACTTTACTTTTAATTATATTCATGCTTGCAGCACTCCAAATACCAACTTTTCAACTTCACTGTAGCACTCAGGAAAACTATTCCATGCGTCGAATATAAAAGGTGGTTAAAATTCAAGGGCCGGTGTTGATTTTGAATAAAATAAAGTTTTTTTTAGGAAATTATTGTCATTTCTCTTTGTTATGATAATATTGGTATGGCTCAATTATGTATGGAACAAAATATCGGTCAAACACAATATCAAAATATCACACCTCCATCCGAAGGTCCGAATTTTCGATGACGCTGAGGCATACTTGAGGTTCTATTCCGTTAATGTGCCGAATTATCTCATCCTTTAGCTCTTGAATTGAGCCCTTGATTTTGAAAGTCGACTAAGTCATATTTTCCTTGTTTCGAGATAATTAGAGTTTTGCGTTTTAAAGGATTAAAAAATATTTTTGCACTATGGAAAATGATTTTTCGACAGTAAAGTAGTGCCAACAAACAAGAATTTATTATGGTTGTGAAATTCATAACCATTTTTAACTGGATATGTACTTTTGAAAGATTGCAAATGACTTAGTCGACTTTCAAAATTAACAGAATGACTTTATAAATGACTTATTCCAAGGCAACATTTTTTTTAGTAATTAACATTTTATTCAAACTCATTTCATTGTAACAAAGTAAATTATTTGTTAATACATATTTAGGGAAGTAAAGTGTTTGTGAAACATTGGTGGGATATAGGGTAGTAAATCCATCATATCTTTATGTTTTTTTTTTTTTGTTATTGGTCTAATAGTTGTGTACAATGGAGGCAAATCAATATTTTTGTATATTTTAGGTCTTCCTATTTTAGGTGAGAGGTCTAATATTTTGAATTCGGAATTGTCATCTAAGGAAGTTTTATAAAACATCTTATATGGAGAATTTTTTAGAAATCTGATCCATTGAATTTTTAGCCAAGACACAGCTTCTCCATTGGTGTTTTTCTTTCTATTATTCGTTGAATCTTTTAGTTGTTTTGTCGAAATGAAATTTTTCGGAGCCATTTGTGCCACCAAAAATGGGTTTTTTTTTACATACTTCTATTAAATTATAATAATGCTCAGGTATGTATAAATAATTCGATTTTTTAATTTTAGTTTCTATCATACCAAAATCGCGATCATTTAGCAAAAAAGAATGGCCGGATACCATAAATTTATACATTTTTCGGATATCTAAGTCAGCACTTAAATACTTTCGACCTGAGGTGTGATGTGATCTCGTGTAATGGCTCTCACATGCTGGAAAACTCAGAATATGTTCTCGTACCACTTTAATTTTATCTTCGTCTGTTTTTCTAGATGAACCAAGCATTTTGCCACGTAAATCCATTCCAGGTGATTTGGCATTTAAGGCACCGCTTAATCTTCCGTAAGATATTTTAAAAGTATCAAAAAAAAAAGTTCTACAAATGGAAACTTCTGAATTCCGTAAATTTATATGATACTTATAACTACATTTTCTCATATATCCTTCTTCATTTCTGGGTCGTCTTTGCTTTATTGATAGTTTTCGAATCAAACCGTGCAGAAACAAATTCTGTTTTTCAAAACTTGCTAATTTCCAAAAAAAATCAAAATTTGCTTTCCTATCTTCATATCCAATTGCATTTATACATTGTTTGGAACAACGGCAATCTTTATGTTCGAAAAGTTTACCACTCACAAGCTTAGACTTTTTTGTTTCATATTCCTCTCCACTATTTCTCTTCATTTTTCTTATATTTTGTGCATAATTAAGTTGATTTCGGCTCCTCTTTCTTGATTTTATGTTGATTTCTTCCATTTGTAGGGGTTCCGAATTCACTTTCACAGTATCAGTTGATTCATCTGAAGACGATATTGCTCTTATTCGTTTCCATTTCTTGGGAGCATTACTTAAACTTCTTCGCAGTACAATGTCTACAATTAACTATAAATAGTACGTTTTTACATTTAAATGATTACTTGATCATACCTGAATCGTTATCTGAAGGCATTACAAAATTATTATTTATTTTCCAAAATTTCTCAGTCGACTATCAAAATGAACAGTTTCCGTATTTTGTTTAACAACCAAAAAATACACTCAATTTTACGAGTTAATTTTCTTGGCATACTGCTAATCTCTTCAGATTATGTTAGTTCATTAGGATTAGATAACAAGTAGCTGATAAACTCGATTTTTAAAAATTTTGACTTAGTCGACTTTCAAAATCAAGGGCTCAATCGTTGCTGGCTTATCGACGTACACCTTTTCTTTCAAATAGCCCCAAAGAAAGATGTCTAACGGTGTCGTTGACATTTAGGTGTGGTTCACATTCAACATCGGCCCTTGAAATTTAACCACCCTATACATAAGTGCCTTAGCTCGCAGCATTTCTTGTAAAGCTGCCCACTTTTGTTATGTACATGCATTTCTGGACCTCCAACAGTTCCAACTTGATTTTCAACTTTGGGAATTTTCAATTCCATAAGTTCTTAAATCGATCAATTGCTTTTCTAGAGATCCAGTATCAATTCCAAATGGCTCAATATGGATTACGTTACTACTTGTGTTGAGAGGATTTACTATGATTGGTTTTATTGGTTTCGAATTGCTCAAATCTGTCAACAAATCCATCTTTAATTTTTTTTATGACTGTGCTGAAGTAATTCGTGTCCGCAGTTGCGATATTGCTTTAGTAATTTTTCTTCAAAACAAACCAATTCTTCTACCAAAACATAGGCTGGGTTTCCCTTTCCTTGCAGTTTTAGATTCAGATATTTAAATTCGCTGTGAAATCCACCGTAAAGTAAAATTTTTGCAACTCTCTAATTCAGGGTGGTTAATGACTTTACCATTTAGGAATACGTGTATATTTATTTGAATAAAGCACAAAGCAATACGTTTCAACCCCTTATCTTTGAAAAGTCATCACACTTTATTGTCAAGAAGGACGTCGGGATACTTAGTCTTCATTTCGTTTAAGAATTTTTTATAGTCAGCGAGTACAAGTAGCTGAGAGATAGAATCGGTGCCTAATTCTCATTTATCGATTCAGAACTATTTTAAATGTTTTTTTTTTGTTTTCATGTGGCTCGGGAGCTGCAGGTTGCCTGGTCTAGACGGTTCAGATGGTTCTAGACGGTTTCATTGCCATGATCCTCCTAAAGAAGGCCGCCATTTCCAAAATGCAGTGCCTTGATTTAACCAGGCACACGCATAAATAGCGACAAATCGATGATCCCAACATACTAAACATATGTCCTGCATATGAAGGCCCCCGCACGACACTAACCACGTTTTCACATGTCCCACTAAACCCAATCATCTTACACCCCTTTCTCTCTGGATCCCAACTGTCGAAACAGCAAGTTTCCTGGACCTACCTTTAGATGAATTAGACGTAGACGACAAGATATTGCTGCGGTGAATACAGCCAAATTCACAAGCACTTTTTAATGATCGTAATGTGTATATTGTATCATAGCCAGCGCGTTGAACGGAGAGTTGATTTTTTTTAGCGTGAACAATTTACTAATAGTGAAAAACTTTAAATATGCAGTTTACAGGAACGGGTGCGATTATCTCAAAGTTTAGTTTAAAAAAATGTATGACTCTTTTCCAACACGAATGATGGATGTCTTAAAATTTAATATAGGATAAATGGCTGCCCACGCGAGGATCCATTTGGCAAAGAATCAAAAATCCTCAATTGTATTGAGATCAATTAAATATTAATCGATAAGAATACCATTGAATGCTTGGTAAATTTTAAATTCTTATTAAGTTATATTTTTTCGCACACAAAATGAGGTCAAAGTAAACCCTTTTCATGGATGCTTATTTCATTATATGCCGTTAATAGTTTAAAATAACATCAGGCAAAGTGACTTCCCTATGTCCCCTATAGCATCACGAATTCCATCTTTGAGGTCTTGAATCGACCCTGGGCTGTTGGCGTAGACCTTCTCTGTCACGTGGCCCCAAAGAAAAAAGCCGCAAGGTGTTAAATCACAAGATCTCGATGGCCAATTGTAATCACCTCTTCGAGAGATAACACGGTTCGGAAACTTTTCCCGTAAACGATCAATGGTTTCGTTGCTTGTGTGGCACGTAGGGCCGTCTTGTTGAAAATAAACGTTGTCCAGATCAATACCAAAAAATTCCGGCCATAAAAAATCGTTAATCATCTCTCGATAGCGAATCCATTCATTCACAACACCTGTTATTGGGAAACCCTTTACTTAAGTGTCAGAACTTGGGTTACTTTTCATTTAATTTCAATAAAAAAAGTAAAAAGTGCTATATTTTTTGAGCATACTGTATAAACAACATGTTAAAGAAGCCCTTTAACAGGAGAATAACATTTTTTTTACTTGTAGGTTCGAATCTCGGTGAAACACCAAAATATAGAAAAAGTTTTTTTCTAATAGCGATCGTCGCTCGGCAGGCAATGGCAAGCCTCCGAGTATATTTCTGCAATAAACCATTTGCGGTTCAAAGTCGGCTTGAAACTGTAGGTCCCTCCATTTGTGGAACAACATCAAGACGCACACCACAAACAGGAGGAGGAGCTCGGCTAAACACCCTAAAAAGGGTGTACGCGCCAATTAATTACTCTGTACAACACAAAGAAAAATAAAAATGTGCTGGCAATGGATTCTGGTAGTGGGACCAACAAAATATATGTGCATGTATCGGCGATTTAATGAAAGTTTTCACCCTTTTGCCCATGCTCTTGGTATATCGGCTAAGGAAACTATGAAATCCTTGCATTTAAGATATAAAATGTGTTCAGCTGGTAAATGTAAAAGGCAACAGCGAATATTTATGTGGAGCTTTTTAACCCTTTAACTCCTCAATGGATGGATCCTTTTTTGTCTATTTTGAGGGAAATGGCAAAAATACCTATAACAGAGGAATGTAACGGGTAAAACAGGTACCACAAAAATATTTGTCATAAAATTCTACTATAAGACTCTTAGACTAAGATACACCAAAGCTCAAAATTCAACTTAAACACCATAAATAAGCCGAAACGGAAATTGAGTACAATAACTTGCATGTATTGATATTTTACTAAAACCATTTTTTCAAAACTCACTAACGAAATAAACATTTAAATACATTTTCTGTTTTGAAGTATATAGAAATCTAAGCAAATTAGGGTTGCCACATACTTATATAAAAATTAAAATTAATTAGCTTAAGTAAAATTTTACAACATTAGCATCAAACGAAATGTGTTTGTGGAAACTTTAATTCAGCAAATTCTTTAACAGGTTTCTTAAGTAATATTAAAAAATAATACAAATAGGTCTTACGTGAAAGTCACAGCCATCTCGAATTGTGCATTTTTTGGTAGCAAATAATACTTCTTGGCCTTTTGAAAGTCCTGTTTTTCCACGTCCATTACAAGTTTGAAAAATGTTAAAATGGTATTGGCAGTAGACAATTTCTCTGCCTGTGCCAAAACAAAAAATGGAAAAGTAAAGCACAAAAGCATTTAAGTATTTATATAAAATCGTTGATTTCTTTACCTTGTCGCAAAATGTTTTTGCTAAGCCTTCCTCCCCAAGCGCAGATAAATATTGCGAAGTTGAGAGATATCTAATAATTCGCCTACCATTTTCCGATTGTGTCAACCAATAATGTGGCACTCGGTTTCCAAATTTCAGCAATTTATCATAAGTACACTGCACACCATAACTGTAGATAGAGGTCAATAGGTTCTGGAAATATATATGTAAGTACACCTACATAAGTCTGCAGTAATGAATGAATAATTCTCAAGAATCTTGTGCCAAAATTTCAAGTTGATCGTAGTAAAATTGACGAAGCTATGAGTATTTGAGAGCCCGTTGCCCAGGTTAGGTCTCTTTACCTGCTCGACTTTAAAGCGTTTTTCTGGAATTTGTTATTTTTGAAGACTGCGTACGCCATAACTCGAAATTTACTAGACCAATCGTTTTGAAATTTTTACACAATAATTGTTCACATAATCCACCTGGTATCCCTGGGAACTTTTTGCTTTTTTTTCTTACGACAACGAAAAATCGAAAGCCGGTTCTTTTCTTCCGGCTTCCAACTGCTACGAAAACTTGACAAATCGACGAAAAAAAGTACTCCCAGAGATACCTCACGAAACGTCGCGTTTAACAAAGCCATTTTGACTAGTTTATTTCAGACGATCCCTTTTTGAGTTATGATGTACACCTCCGGAGATTCACAATCACTCGTTCAGTTTTCAATAAATTGCAATGTCACTTTTTTGAAAACAATATTCAAATGTTGCATTACTCTATGGAAGCTGACTGAGAAAACTAACACTGTCTGTATCGCCAAAAAAAAAAAAACATTTATTCACCGTTCCATTCTGTTATTTATCTTTATATTTATTTTTTGTTTTTGCTTCGCATTTACTTTCCTTAATCTTTAACTTAATTTTAACTTCATCCTCTTTATTTTTTTTTTCTTTTATCTTAATCTTTATAATTATCTTTATCTTTATATTTATTTTTATCTTTCTCTTTCGTTTCGTTCTGTTGTATTTTTATCTTTATCTCTATTATTATCTCTATAGCTATCTCTATTTCTATCTCTATCTCTATCCTTACCTTTATCTTTATTATTTTTCCTACACGAGTACATATTCACCTTCACCCTCGTCCTTATTTTACGTAATTAAATTTATCTTTATTTTTACCTTTACCTTTATCTTTGTCTTTATCTCATTCTTATTTTTATCATTACCGTTAGCCTTTTCTCCATATAAATATTCACCTTCAATTCCATCCTTCTATAAATCTTAATCTAAATCTTTTTCTTAAGTCGCTGCTTTACAGGTTGCTTTAACTCAGTTTCAATATTAAAGCATACATTTAGGAGGTATATACGAGTATGACCCGATTTACACGAGGAGACATCTGGAAGGGAAACATTTTGTTGAAGGGCGAAGGACGGCCGGGGAAGAGAGAAGGTATTTTGTCTCCCGTACTCGGCGACACGCTTTGCTCTTCTTATTCGTATTTCTTATCTTAAAGCAATTTTTGACAGTTGCTTCATTCGTTTTCTTCTTTTGTGGAAGAAAGTTTTAAGTTATGTGTTGGTTTTCAATCAAACGGAAGATAACAACGATGACAAACCTCCGAACGCTGGTTAGGAAATGCACGATTATTTTTGCTAGTAAAGTAGGTATAATTTAAAGTAGTTATGGGACATGTTTATGTTGATTTCTAATTTTTCCCTACATTTCTAGATACTCAAGTTAATTTTAAGTTAATCATTTACATGTGAAGTATTTTTAATTTAATTTTTTTTATTCAAGTATAAGAATTTATAAATATATTTCAATAAAAAAACAACAAATTATTTATTATTTTACCAGTTTGCATTTTTCATTCATATATTTAAGAAACTGTTGTCGAACGCTCTCTGCTTTACATGTAAGCGCGTGCTAGAATACATCCGAACCAGACGATGCTAAAGTATTAAATGTCAAAATGTCGCGGAAACATTTTTGTCCGTGTGTACGCGAATGAAACATCAAAAGAGAATTTCCAGTGTCTCCCTTCCAGATGTCTCCTCGTGTAAATCGGGACTATGCATGGCATAGCATTTGTATTATTGTCATTCTTTAATTGATTTTTTCGCTTTATTAGTCTAATACTTGAAGCTTGAGTCTTCATAAAAATATCTTTTGAATGATATGTTTAGGTTTAGGTTTCGCCATAAAAGTGATGTAAAGGAAATATGTTTGTCTGTTTATAACATACCCATACATACAAACGAAGTAGAGACATTATGATTTGATATGGGTATGACGCGCAAGGTAAAAGCGACAGTTAATATTTATTATGGATGCAATATAATCAAACCTTTAAAAATAAAACTTTTGAAGAAAAAAAAACTGTTAATATCTATTGTGGATGAAATATAACCAAACTTTTAAAATGAAGAACAAGAAGCACTGGATGCAGTACTACATTACACTAAGGCATCCGAAATTACATTAATTGTTTCGATATTTTGGAGCATTTTGAGAAATTGCAATTTAAATTTTTGTTTAATAAATAAATAATTCTTAGTATCAAGGCTATAAACAGAACGCTTAAGGTGATGGGAACCCCCCGCCATTCAATTTCCAAACTCATTGCGGTGATCACTGGCCACTGGGTGATCGGCACTCACGCGGAGAAGCTTGGAATTCCGTACAACCCCCATTGCAGAAGCTGTGGGGATCCTACAGAGAAAGAGACTGTGGAACACTTTCTCTGCAGATGTCCGGCTTTGGCGGCTAGGCGCTTGAGATTCCTCAGCGTCCCCTTTGGGGATGACTTGATGAAATTCTCCAGCCTAGATCCCTTTTCTCTCCTCCGCTACATCAACAGCACTGGATGGCTGTAGACGGTCTTATCTCCTCCCTTAATCCTTTCACAGGTAGTGGTCCACTTTATGGTATCAAAACGGCACGTAAGTGCTACTTGTAGCGTACCTGGGGTACTCTTGCCATCTTACCTACCTACCTACCAAATCTGCCGTATTTGTCCGTCTTTTACTGACAAAACTGTACAATAAACCAATCAGTTGTTCACTAATCCGCGTAACAACCGTCTCTCACACTACAACTTTTACCAGATTAACTGCCCCGGTAATCCGGATTAACGACCCGGTGTGTCAATGCTATTAGACACATAATTTTCAGAGGCCCTTAGCATTTTGCAATTGGATAATAACCTTACTTGCAACGATATTTTTCAAAATGGTCAAATGAAGAATATTTTTCACATCTTTCACATATTCTTTAATTTTACAAATTGTCTGATTATAAAAATCGATACACACTTACATGGAACTCAATGCTATCTTTGGTGGGTTTTCTAATGTTGAAGTCGCAAGAGATGAGCTTGAAAAATTTGTTATTTAAATTCTCCTTGTAGCAACAAAATATATTTCTAGCATCATCCAACTTCTTTATATCATTCTGTATGATGTAAAAAATTAACTCTTTTATTTGCTTTTCAAATTTGTGATAAGCCTCTACGCGATGTTTTAATGATCTGCGAAAGTTTGTTATAGGAATTGGGCGTTTAGTAATTGGCATATCCATACTATTAAGCATAAACGACCCAGTTAGGGGTGTTAGTAAACATATGGAAATAATGGCAAACGTTGGTCCTACTGGCTTAATTACCGAACCAATTTTGCTTCTTGGTCTTTCAATTTTATCCATGTTGTACAGCTCCACTACAAATCTCTTGCTATTCACTATTAACGGCGAATTATGATGCAAAATTATTGTAAATAAAAAGTTAAATATGGTTTTTGTAAATTTTTTCATAATAAATATTTAAATAAATTTTTCACTTGCCATTTGGATAAAGCATTATTGATAGATCAATACGTCCTTGTGCAATTATTTTATCGGGGTTATCGATATGATACAGTTCAACAAGTAGCTGCTGTTCATCGAAAGCTATGACATCTTCCAAAATTCGCACAAATTGTTCGGTTAACACATATCGATGAGTTGAATTATTTCCTATTATATGATTTTCCAAACTGACCGTTTCAAAATTAATTTTCGAGTGTTCGGCGCGTACAAGTTTGCGAAAGATATTAAACACATTTACGTAGGTATCGCAAAAGATGCCAAGACAATTGTAATTTTTAGGCTCATCTTCTTTCAGGGATGCCCAAGTAAGTTTCAAGCTATTCCCTGTCAGTTTTTCATTGCAGAATTTATCGAACGTACACAACTTTATTTTGTCATACTGATTATCTTTGTTGGGAATTTTCGACTCAAAATACAAATCAGCAACCAAGAAATCTACGATGTCGCCTAGATTGGATTCCACATTGAAAATAGACTCGAATGAAATGTAGGCTACGTTGTGGATAGACAGGTCTTTGAGTAACGGTAACAATGCATATATTTCCCACGCAGTCGTGATTGAACTAAAGGAAGTTTTCTTCATCGTTAAAGGATACAAAATGCAATGGAATGTGGCCGATTCACGCTTCTTGGTATATAGCTTCAATAGATCAATATGACCCTGCGCTAGGCATATTAGTTGTTCCTCATAAACTTCTGTTTGTTCTTCTTCCTCATCCTCTTGCTCTTCTGCAGCTTCTTCTTCACGTGGCACCAACACCATTGCACGATGGTAGAGGGTTAATAGCAATGGATTATCACTTAGGATATTCATATCCTCAATATTATCTTGCTCAATCATGAGACTAAAAGTGGGTTTGTACACATCGAATATCGATAGATCAATAATATTATCGGTTGGATAAGCATCCACAAGTTTCGTAAGCGTATTTTTCGCCTGGCTCAAATGTATTTCCAATTTTCCATGAACATGCGGAAGATTCTCAATCGTCTTCAATTTTATGTACAGAAATATCCGCTTCAGATGCGATGGAATTTCCACACTTTCCTTTTCAAAAAGCAAAAAACAAAAAACGAATTGTGTTATTAATTCTTTAAAATAATTAAAAGCGTGCAAATATTAAAAATTTACCACCAATGAAGACATTTTGATGAATTTGTAAAATTTTTCTATGAACACTTTTCATTGAATTGATTATTTGACATAAGTTTTGATTGTGAAAAATTTTCATTTTCCTTAGATTCAAACGCGGAAGTGAAAAATATGGGGTGTGTTTTTAAGAGCTGCATTTTATAGGCACATAGGCCAAGGCGGCCGCCGTAGCCGAATGGGTTGGTGCGTGACTACCAATCGGAAGTGCCTAGGTTCCATTATTCCTGCATGAAACACCAAAATTGTAGAAAAAGTTTTATCTAATACCGGTCGGCGTTCGGCAGGCGATGGCAAACCTCCGTGGGAATTGCTGCCATGAAAAGCTCCTCAACAAAAAATCATCCGCTGTTCGACTTAAAACTGTAGATCCCTCCATTTGTGGAAAGGAATCAAGACGCACAACACAAATAGGAGAAGGAGCTCGGTCAAACACATAACAGAAGTGTACGCGGCAATTATTATTTTTTTGTTTTTGTTTTTACTATTATAAAGTTTTGTTTTACTATCAACAAAATACGTATGATGAAAATTAAGGTGCTACAATGTGGTTGAAGAGAGTTCCATAACAAACAAATTAACGCGACCACATATTTTTAGTATTGTTTTAAGGCGACCCGGTGGTCTAGAAATTTCAAAAATCGAGTTTTGGTTTTTCGATTTTTCGTAAGTATAGTATTTTAAGAATATACTGTGAAATTTTCATGCGGGCTTACCAATATTATAGCTCCTACATCCCATTAACTAGGTAGAGAGCAGTCCGCGCGCTCAAACTTTAAATCCATTTATCTCGAAACTACTTTTTTCGGCCTGGTTTTGTCAGAAAAAGATATATTCAACCGAATTGCCTGAAATTTTAATATGTTGCTCACAACATCATATTATTATTTCAATTATTTCATTTTTTTTTATTAAAAAACTGAAAAAACCCCGATTTTTAAGGTGTCAAATTCAAAACCGCGCCATTT
Source organism: Anastrepha obliqua (assembly GCF_027943255.1). NCBI lineage: Eukaryota > Metazoa > Arthropoda > Insecta > Diptera > Tephritidae > Anastrepha > Anastrepha obliqua. Next base: position 102,897,050 of record NC_072896.1, on the reverse strand, counting down.
TGTCAAAAAAAAAATTTTATTCTAGTAGCGGAACGTGTCTACAGTCACACTGATTCATATTTTGTTTGGTTTTTGTGTTTCAGACAAATAGAAGAGTCAAAATGGACAACACCGTTCTGGTCCAATTTTTCGGGAGGGTCAACTTCAGCGCCATTTTTAAAATTATTAAAATTAAAAAAATCTTTTTTTCATTTTTATATGTAAAAGAAGCTAAATAAAAATTAAAATATCGTTTTTTATTGTAAAAAAAATTCCTGAAAATACCCTAAGTTTTCGAGCTCTAGACCACCGGACCTCTTAATTTTAAACTTTCTAAAGCCTCCGTTTTTTATGACATCAAATAGGTTCAGGTTGAACAAGTGAATAATAATATAAATCTGTCTATACTTTATAGCTTTGAAATCACTGTTTTAAAGTTCAGAAGCCCGACGCAGCCCTTTTAGCCCGAAGCAACCTTTTCATATATTTTTTTTCTTTTAAGAATATCTTAAGGTTTAGGCTGCAAAGTTAGTTAGGTCGTTTTATTGTCTATAATTTCTATAAAAAAATATCGACACCACAAATTTCAAAATGAGTTTGATTCCAGCAGTGCACTGTGCGGCAACTGCGTGAGAAATGGCAATAAGACTATTAAACGGTAAAGTAAAAATCAACTTAACTTAAACTTACAGTTAATTCCTTACCAGCAAAGCTCTTCGCGAATATGCACACTTACACATCTGAACCAAACTTCTGACAACTTCAGAAAACTTAAAGTGGACTATGCTTCGCTAAAAGTGCTAAAAAAGTATGTAGAAATCTTTTTTTAAATTATCCAAACGAAAAAATTCTAAGTCATTCTGTGAATTATGTATTTACAAGATGTGTATCAATTTCTAAATCAATCGGTTCAAAACTGTTTGAAAAATATGGTTTGGAGATAAACTTAAAAAAGGACAAAAAACTCTGCAGTCTCCTACGTCAACGCTACCTTCAAATAATCATAACTTATCTAGTTATTTAGATATTTAAGATATTCCTACAAATATGTACGTTAAGATTAAACAAAAAATAGAATTTTTGAAAATTTCAAGTCAAATACTACTAAGTTGTATCGTAATAATTTGTACGACTTTTTCGTAACGAACAGTGCCTATCTCTCCACAGTTCACCATTTTTGTTGTCGTTGTTGCAACTTTCCTCCCACGGTTGTCAAAATCAGCTGTTCGATTAAAAGCAATTGATTAATTTACAAACAAAGTGGATACAAAGAGCTCTCAAACAAAATTATAAAAGCTTACTAATATGGGCGCACCCGAATTACCAGGCGATCCTGGAGAGGAAGATATTCACGCGATACAGTCAAATGTACATCATCCTCCAGTGCCTAGCGACGATAGTGATAATGAAATGAACACTGCGGATGCTTACGCTGGCTACCAACCGTTACCCATGGGTGACGATGTCATTGACACATCAATGGATGATAACATTTCTATGGACGATGATTCCGAAGAAACATTACAAATCGCTGATGGTGAAAGTGCTTGTGGAAATGGTGCGCCTACAAATTTGCCAGCGGTAGAGAGTGCCGATGCTGAAATTGAAAGACAGGTGTGGAATGAACCGCGGCCTAAAGAGTTGCAATTGGAATTAGACAATACAAAAACCACGCAGGTAACTAAGATAATTTTTTTTTTATTTTGCATAAGTTTGTGTATATGTATATATGCTAATATAACTACAATAAATGTAGATCTTAAATGTCATGGCAAATATAACACTACCGAATGCTGTGGTGCCGGATTGGGCTGCGGGTGTGCCGGAAGAACGTTGGAAAGAGGAACTATTGCAACGTATACGTCAACGTGAGGAATCGAGTGCTGGGATTACTGAAGAAAGGAGTGCCTAAATAGTATAAATTTCGGTTAAAGAATGAGTGACGGTTAAACTGTGTGTATATGTTTGTATGAAAGTTCGAAAATTTTGATTTAAGAGTAACATTCTAAATAATTGTACGAGTACTAAATATGTATAGAACAGCATTTCATTTTCATTTATAGGCGGTATGTTTTAGTACTTTAAAGAATTACAATCCGACAAATTATTTTGATGTAAAAAAGTATATTACAAACGTTTATTGAGATATTGTTAAAGTAACATATACGGCATCAGAAAATAAAGATCAGGGAAGATGCAATACCCTGAAACAGTTTTCAGCATTTTTCCATCAACCTAAACAGATTGGAAAAACTCATGTCCGTCAGAGTAGTTTATTTTTCTTAGGAACATTTTTTAAGGTATAATTTTTAATGATGGAAATACACATAATTCCAAAATTCATTAATGTGACGACTTGTAAATGTAAATTAACTGGATCTGAAGCAAATTAGTGGAATGTTCCTACGATAGTCGGTTCTACGTTACCGGAACAATCGTTATTTATAAGCGGCTAAGTACTGCCACTCCAGCTCCATTCCCCACATATGTATGGGGAATGTTTATGCAGCTACAACAATAGCCCGATTGTGCGGTCATATTTAGCGTACTGTCAATCCACTAAGGTATTGTGTTACCGTTGCTTGTAATACAATTTACAAGGTGTAGTAGATAAGTAACGAAAATTTATTAAGTAAACCTAAGCCACTGAGCTTCTTTCAGAGACGTCTTCCTATTTGGAGACGGTGATATAAATTGTAATAACTTCATTAGTAGGACAACATCAAGGTTGGTTTCTACGTTACCGAAACGATCCGAACTTAAACCGGTTTGAGAAGTGTCACTTCAGCAGCGTTCCGTAAAATTTTACGGACCATTTTTTATACTGCTACTACAACAACCACACTCTTGCTGTCATTGTTTTAACCATATAAAAAAGTAATTGCAGGTAGTACAGCGGTTTTATATATATTTATGCGTTTCACATTGTTCATGGCAGTATAAGTCCCATTCAGTTTAAGGTATTATTGCCATTACAGAACTTCCAGTTCTATTAAGCTTTCGTTTTCATTATTCAAATACAAACTTATGTGCGCTGAGAAACTTATAAATCGCGATTTTGATTATTCAAACATTGCAATTACCCATCAACTTATGTAGAGCAGTTTGGTTCAAATCCCATAAAGGATGTGTGCGCCATTCTATATACCATCATATCAAGCAGCCTTCTTTACCACCTAGTACGGCCGCCGTAGCCGAATGGGTTGATGCGTGACTACCTTTCGGCAGTTCTTCAGTTCGAATCTCCGTTCATGAAACACCAAAATGACAGCAAACATTTTTCTAATAGCGGTCGCACCTCGGCAGGCAATGGCAAACCTCCGAGTGTTTTTCTTCCCTGAAAAAGTTCCTCATAAAAAGCATTTGCCGTTCGGAGTCAGCTTAAATGGTGCAGCTAGTGGTGCTATATAACGCTATACATTTGTTGGTAGCTGATATTGAAATGGAATTAATAACGACATTTGCATTTTGTCACAAAAACACGAATATTTTTGCACTAAGTCAAATAATTTGTCGTCGTTTATTTCTAATATTTGATAAGAACAACTGATTATGATTACGGTTATGGCTAAGGTAAGGCACCACTAATTGCAGCTTAAGGCACCTTTCTGATCTGGAGATGTGAAAATTGAGGGCGTTGGAAATTGAAGAAAAACTATTGAAAATCGTTTTTATTCATTAGATCAATTCTTTATTTACAAAAAAAAATTTTTTTTCAATGACAATAATAAAAAAAAATTGCTTCCTCTGACGTAACACATGCCACTGGCCTAACTGATTGGGCTGCTCAGGTACGTCTGAAAAAAAAAAAATTCGGTCGATTATTCATCAGGAACTAGGTCGCTATGATGGGTAGCAGATTTACAAAAAAAAATTCTAGATATTTTATCCGTTTATTGGAAAAACAAAAAAAAAGGATTTTTTTCATGTTCTCGCTCTTAAAAAAATAGAAAAATTGATTATAAAATTATAATTATGCTACAACGAATTTCAATATAAAAATTTGCAAGTATATTTTTGAAAGTATAAACTATCGTAACATAAAAAAAATCGATTTTTTCGAGATTCTGGACCAGAAAGGTCCCTTAAAACAGTAGATCCCTCCATTTTTAGAGGTTCGCAAGACGCACGCCGCAAATGAGAGAAGGAGCTTAGCCGTACACCTGACAGAAGTGCACGCGCCAATTATTTATTTGTTATTCATTTTGAGAAATCTTTGTCTTCCTGATCATTCAGGCTTTGAACCATGTCGCACTTACATCAAATTCAAATACAAATTTGTTTCTTCTAAGATAAAGCACTGATGAATGTTTAATTTATTTATTGTATTTAATTTGAAATTATCCTTTATAATATTCTTACATTGGATACATTCGACGTTTTTCCATGATTTTCAAACTAATTAGCCGATAGCATACATATTTTGGTTTGTTTTAAAATTCACAGAAATTCATCTAGAATAACATGTACGTATGTTTGCATCTACATCACAAATACTGTTGACCACAAATTCTCCAGTTCACGTTTTATTGTTTAAGTTTTCGTTTCTGTTGATTTTTTTTTTTTTTTTTTTTTGTTTTAGCAATAATGTGGTGATATCATCAGTTTCTAAATTTGTATACCAAGCTAAAATGTGTGTAACAACACTTTTGCCGTGAGACTTTATGAAACAGTGTTTAATTTATTTTTTATCTTAATTTTACAACAAAAATTGCATCTAAAATTTTTCTTATATTTTTTTCGTTATAATCATTATAAATTTCGCATTCGCGTAATAATTTAAATAGAAATCTTTCTTTCAGTTCTATCTTACAATTATATGCAATTCATCTCCATAATATAAATATTTTTCATTCATTTCCTGCTTTTTTCTCTTTTTGTTTTGTTTTGTTAAATATTATATTTCTTCTTAACATGTTTTGAATGCATTCTTTAATGGCTAAAATATGAATCTCTAAGAAAGTTTTACTACATCTACACTACTACGTTGGTTGGTATTGCAGCTGCTATTGTTGGAATTACTGCTGAAGCTAATGTTGTCACAGTTTGACATTCCTATTGATGCGGGCGATGATGTTGAAGCCAAATTGTCGCAACTTTGCTCCTCCTTGTGTTTACTATCATCCCCGCCGTCGCCAACGTCGCCGCCGCCGCCGTCATACGCCTCAATATCCGGCAAACTATTTTTGCTTTGTGACGATGCCATTGTGGAACAAGACGGATATCTAATATCCTTTTTTCTCGCACCTCCACACACCTCAGACGTTGGCCCATTGTACAGCGTCGATTTGCCACTCTCATCCAATATAATGTTCAGCTTATCTGTACATAGTTTCCGGTGGCCTTTGCCACCGCTACCGGATGATATGCCTGATCGTTGGAAGAGCTCCGTTTCAAGTATGTGTGTCGGCTCACCGACTGGATTTAATCGTGTGCTATTTGCGTTACCGTCCCCCCTTTGGTTGTTGGTTAGCAACTCATGCAGCGTAGAGCCATCCTGTTGCTTGGACATTTTATAAATGGCTGGGCAAGATTTAGAGCTCTTTACGTCGTTTGTGTCTTTATAGTCGCGTAATTCATTTAATTCAATATTGCTGTCTCCGGCAATAGTGTCTGTAGGAGTACCGTCATGCCACCTGCTATTGTCACACGGTGAAGCGTGTGCCACTCTCTCACATCTATGTCCATGACAATGGTGATGCCTTTTCTTTTCGGCAGTTTTTATTGGTACCAACTTATCCGCCAATGTGGCGGCATAACAGTTATCTTCAATGCTACCCGCACCCGCCGGATGCTTATCGCTTATTTTCAATTGACTTAAAGTGAACTCAGCCTTGGTTAGTGATGTTAAGCCGTCGCCGTTGCTTCCGCTGCCACAACCGGCAAACATCATGGGTGTATTCATTAGGAATTCCCTGCTTATTTTGGATGCATTTAAATCTAATTTCTTACGATCCAAATTCTCATTGATATAATTGATGTGTATCGGAGAGGTCTGCAATTGGAGATGTGAGCACCGTAGCTCATCTTCAGGTGGTGTATAGTATACTGATGCTTTGCTAGCCGAGTTCAGAGCCATAACAGCTAATTTAGTTTTTAAACTCTTCACTTTGGCCGCGCTAGGATTGAATTGATCTCCCAACTGGCTTTTGAAGTATACTTCAATATCTAAAAAAAGAAAAAAATACAAATAAAAAATTATGAATTATGACTACCATTTGGGAGTGCATAAATTCAAATCTCCGTGCATGAACATCAAACAGTTTTTTCTAATAGCGATTGCCCCTCGGCAGTGTATTTCTGCCATGAAAAAGCTCCTCATAAAAAACCCATTTGCCGATCGAAGTCGGCTTAAAATTGTAGGTCTCTCCAATTGTGGAACAGCCTCAAGAAACACACCACAAATAGGAGGAGGAGCTCGGCCAAACACCTATCAGAAGTTAAAGGCGCCAATTATTTACTTATTTTTCTTTTAATTCTATTTAGAATCAAAAATGTCTTGCATACATAAAAAGTGGCGTAAAATTAATCCGCCTATCGGAAGATTTACAATTTTTAAAAATGTGAACGAGACAGCTGCAGTATACAAATATGTGGAGTGCGTAAAGGTCAAAATAAAGTTTGCCATCACTCAAAAACCAAATTGGATGATGATATCTTCTTGTTTCAAGGTAATAATGATTTTTGAGCGTTGTGATGCACATGATGAGAATATATGCCTTCTACGACACAAAAAAATACTTCATTTTAAATCTTATTACCAGGAAACCGAATATGTAATACAGGGTGGCTGATGAAAGCCGCTACCAAAAAAAAATTGAATAACTTTTTTTCTTTTTAAGTTATCTGTTCCATTTTTGTTTTAATTTGCAGATTGATCTTTAAAATTTATTAAAATGGATAACTGGGACACGCAAACAAGAATTTGGATAGTCCGCCGCTAACACGAACTGGAGTCCGTAGTTTTGGTACAGAGAGAGTACAGGCGGATGTTTGGCGGCGATCCCCCGAGCAGATGGACCATAATGAGACTGGTGAATAATTTTGGTGAGCAAGGAACAGTCGCAAGAAGGCCTTATCATCGCAAACCACCAGTTCGGACGGAGGAAACGATCGCTGCTGTAGCTGCAGCTATATAAAGCAATCCAAGGGTTTCAACAAGAAGCTTATCTGCTCAACTTGGTGTCAGCCGACAGTCTTTGCAAACAATAATGCACAAAGATTTAGACTTATTTCCCTACAAAATTCAAATGGTTAACAAACTGAATGCAGCAGACTCGCCGATTCGCTTGGAATTTTGCCAGAAGATCCTGCAAATGGTGGAAGAAGACCAAAAAATGTTAAACTGCCTTTTCATGTCTGATGAGGCCCATTTCGATTTAAACGTCAATGTGAACAAACAAAATTGTCGAATATGGAGTACTTCTAACCCACAGATACTCCACGAGACGGAATTGCATCCTCTTCGCGTGACAGTGTGCTGTGCGGTTTCTTCACGCTGTATTGTCGGGCCTTATTTTTTTGAAGAAAATGGTCACACCGTTACGGTTACTGGAGACCGTTATTTGAAAATGCTGAAAGAATTTTTCTATCCGGAACTACGCCGAAAGAGAATTCCTTTCAACTCTGTGTGGTTTCAACAAGATGGGGCAACGTCTCACATAGCCCAGACTGTTATGACAGAGTTGCGACGAAAATTTCCCAATAAACTGATTTCAAGAAACTCCGAATTTCGTTGGCCCCCCAGGTCGCCTGACCTTACTGCACCTGACTTTTTCTTGTGGGGTTTATGTAAACAAGAAGTTTATAAAACGAAGCCAACAAATTTGGATGAACTAAAACAATCCATTCGGGCAACAATTGCGGCTATTCCTGTCGCAACTCTCAAAGCAGCAATGAACAACTTTTTACTAAGATGCCGCACTTGTGCCAACAAGCATGGGGGGGCATTTAAATTCAATTATTTTTAAAACTAGTTAAGCTACATTTAATAAAATTTAATGACCTTCAACTTGAAAAAAAAAAAAAATGAATTCCATACACTAAAAAAAAAGTTATTTGAGTTTCTTAATGTAGCAAAATTCATCAGCCACCCTGTATTTCAAGGTTATGTTAAGTTAGTAGCATCTCTTGGAAAACACCCACCAAGTTTCAGCCAGATTGGTATATTTCTTTTGATTCTTTCTATTCCTTTGAATCGAGAAAGTCGAGTGATTTACCTCTTCCATCACGACAATACCAACTCACGCCTCAGCAGTTGTGGTCGCAAAATTAATAGAAACAGGGTTCCTACTCGTTTCACATCCGTTCTATTCTTCAGTCTTGGCTACCTCGGGCTAATATTTGTCTCCCAATTTTATATTTTATTCAAACGAGGAGGTGATTAAGAAGCGAATGGCTTTTTTTCCAGACTTGAAGAAATCCTATTATTCGGAAGGGAATAACAAGCAGCATTGGACAAAGTGTATAACTTTTAGACTAAGTCGAAAAATAAAAAAAAGGTTAACCTCAAACCATTAAGTAGTTTTTATTATTGCCAAACTTTACAAACGACCCTCGTATTTGTAAAAAAAAACTTTAATTATGAATTTTGCTACTTGACGCGGAGCACCAAAACTACTTATACTAACCTTCAGCAATATCCTCTTCGCAGCGACCCCGACAGTTTTCAAAATAGAAACTCGGAAGATTTTCCAACACTTTATTAAGTGTTTGTTGTTGATATTTGTAGCCTTCACGCAAGCGCAAAACTTGGTGTGCACTAAATTTACGAATTTTGTTACGTTGGAAGACGTAATTTTCGCGCACCCAATTCAATTGGCCTGTGGAATAATCACGAACCTTTTTCACCTAGGGTCAAAATAAAAATTAAAAATAAATTCCAAACATTTACACATTGAAATGTCACGAGGCCAAATTACCTGATCATAGTATTGATCCTTTAGCGATGTTAAATGTGTGGAGCCCATGTCTCTAAATTCTTTCAAATATTTGGCTTGAGATGTATAACTGCTTTGTATCCATTCAACTTGTTGTACGCAATTTTCCCGGATGCGATGCACCTAAGATAATAAAAAAAATTTTAATTAAAAACATATCAAATTTTTTGCCATTGCAATTTTTTTTCAATATTTTTTACTTGTTGCGCATAGTTTTCGCGTAACCGTTCCAATTGTAGGCTTTTGTAACTTTCAATACTGTCAAGCATAGCATAAATTTGACGCGCTCTTGGGGATTGCTTGTTGCGTACACAGCAGTAAAACTTATCGAAAATGCCGCATCTGCAGTGAATGTTAAAGCAAAAAGAAAAGCAGAGTTCAAAAACCCCAATTACATGCGCATGTATGTGCAGGCTGTACTTACTTGTCGCAGACCGCGCGAAGCCCTTGTACGATCAGTGTCAGCGAAAGGAAGGCGGTGGCGGCGGCGATACCCGATAGAAGGCTCTCAATTTTAACCCGGTAGAAGACAATGGGATCGATGTAGATTCTTTAAGATTTATATAAATAATTAATACAAGTAAAAATAAACAAACTGTTCAGCTTAAGCTATAAAAAATTATCTTAGGAAATAACGCAGTAAAACTACAGAGCCTTTCAAGTTCGAATTTCTTTTTAGCAGTCTTTTTGTTTTTTGACAGCTCGTACGGTTCCATGATCACTATTTTGAGAGGTGTTAATTAGAAAATCGACAATTGACTAAAATGAGTTCGATTTGTTCGAGAAGAGTATAAAAATAATTGAAATTCATTAAAAAATGGTGGAAAAGAGTATTAAATGTTAACCTTTTTTGGTCTACTGTTGAGGGTATGGAAATTGACGACATCTACGTATGTGGTTTAAACAAACCCGTGTGACTTATTGCAAAGTTTTGTCAATCTATTTATTTTTTATTTGATTGTTTGTAGTATTTAAAAAAAATTTAGTTTTTACTACAAGAAAAACCACATATGTAACTCAAAGTTTCAAACTTTAAAAATGTAATATAAAAAAAGTCAAAAAATTAATCCAATTTTCAAACTCTGGAATCAGAATATTTAGCAAAATTTCGTGCCAGTTTAAAGTGGCTCAAAATTCGCCTTGATTTTTTAACCTTTGTTCTTTTCTAGCCAACGCGGCTGATTTTTTTTTTTTTTTTCTTTCGCGTGTCCATGTGGCTGTCAGTTCAGAATGAAACAAGGCGAATTCATTATTTGTTTTCTAGTTTCCCAATACTTCTTTGACAATCAAATGTATAGAACATTGTTGTTAGTCTATTGCCACCACATTCTTATGTACGATCTCTTCTATATAAAAAACATTTCCAGCAATCGTTGTATGGAAAATCGTCAAGAAAAAAAGTATCAAAAATCAACTGGCACAATAATATACAAAAATTCAATGGTATATTAACCTGTATACCCAGTTTATAAAAAAAAATTTAAAAAAGTAAACAGCAAAAAACATTAATTTAAAAATATTAAAAAAAAAAAAGAAGTTTTTCTAAAAATTTTGATTAAAAAGGTAGAGAATTTGATAGATTTTGAAAAGTCTACAACTTTAAGTTGTATAGTTGTAGTTGTAGTATGAACTTTATAAAAAAGGGGAAAAAATGAATTAACAAAAAAATTCAATGGTCTATGAAACTGCGTACCCAGAGCTTTTCTAAAAATTCTGATTAAAAAGGTAGAGCACGGTTTGCTTTTTTGGTTTTAAATGGACGAAAATTGTACCTCAAATTTTTTTGTTGATTATAATAAAGTATGAAATTTGATGAATTTTCAGCCCAAAAAAAAAGAAATTCTTAGAGCGCTTTTTGAAAAAATTGAAAAAAACGAAAAAATCGAATAATATAAAATATCCATATAATTAACGTTACATAAAATAAAAATATTGTATTGTGAAAATATTGACTATATTTTTTCATGTAATAATTGATAATATTTTAATATATATTGAAAATATTGACAATTATATGCAAAAGAAAATATATATCTACGAAAAACAATAATGAAAAGATTGTTTAACTGATCATCTTTCAAAACTTTATACATCTTGCTTATGATTTAGAACTTAATACTTATTCCTAATAACTTTCCTAATAACTTATTCTTATCCTAAAGATTTAAAAAGTTTATATATAAGACATCATGCTCTTTGTTTACTTTCAAAATTCTGCATATGATTGTGATGCGCGTGGAAGCAAAACAATGCAATGCGCTGTTGACACCCGGTCGGTATCTTTAATGTTGTTGAGTGAACCTTCCTTGCATAAGATATTTTATTCTTTTAAGCAGTAAAATTTTATTTTGTTTTTTGCTATGGTGAAAAATACATGTCCTTTAAGTTTTGCAATATTCTTCGTTTGTTAAAAAAGTTGACATTCTTTATTTTATAATGGCGCGGTTATCGTATAAGAAGGCTGGAACTCACGAACAAAATCGTTATAGATTATGTTTAATTTGTTTGAAAAAGGCTCAAGTACTTATTGAAGTTAAATGAGTGCTAAAAACAAAAATTTTAAATTTGTTGAGTGGTTACAATACAAATGATGAGAGATTACCAGCTGTCGTGTGTGCTAGTTGCAAATTGAAAGTGTATCGTTCATCTAACAATAACTGTGACGAAGAAAAATATAAATTGAAGTTACCTGATTACTGTGAATTTATGCCGCTGCAAAGAAATACTCGAAATTCTGTCATAAAAAAATGCGAATGTCGTTTATGTGAATTAGTGAGAATGCCAACAATTGTCGCAAATTTTCACAAAAATAATACTCTAAAAACAATAAAATCGACAAATAATAACAAAAAATGTGAAAACTGCCTAGGTTATTTACGATCAGGACATAAGTGTACTCCTAGTATTTTAATCGCTAATGTCAAAGAGAAAATTGAAAATAATTGTAATGTAACAGAAAAAGAACAGTTAATTAGTTCATTGTTGAAGAGTGTTATAAATAAGAAAAATACCAGCACTAAAAAGAAGACGGAAGATAAAAATCTGGTTGTATTGTCACAAACTCGCGGTAAGCCGTTAATTTTGGATGTTAAACCAAAAATGACAAAAAATTCAAAAATTTCTAATGATGAGCTATATAAATTACAGAGTGATTTAAATTGCAGCAATAATACGATCTATAAGATAGCAAAAGCAGTTCGTAAAGGATCAAACAGTAATCGAATTATTGAACCACATTTGAGAAACAAAATTGTCGAAAAGAATCACAAACTAGATTCATTCTTTGAAGAACGCGATTTTCCATTTATACGTGAGAAGGCTAAAAATGTAACTCAGGAACCAGAGCGAGTTATAATTTGTAAAGATACAAAAGGTTTCATAAATTTCGTATGTGGAGAGCGTGAGCAAAACGCAGATGAACTACATTTTAAATTTGGCATCGATGGAGGAGGTGGATTCTTAAAAATATGTGTCTCATTACAGATTAAAGAAGAATCAAAAACAATGATAATTCAAAATTCTACGAAAAAATTTTAATCTTCTGGTGTCAAAAAAGTTTTACTTCTATGTGCTGCACCTAACGTTCAAGAGAATTTTACAAATGTTAAACTCATTTGGTCAGCTTTGGACATAAATGATCTTCTCGGCACCGTTGCAACTGATCTTAAATTAGCAAACATCATCACTGGATTAATGACTCATACTAGTACACATCCATGCACATGGTGCGACGCTCAGAGTGGTAAATTAAATCTTTGTGGTAACTCTAGAAGTATTGGAAACTGTGTAAGAAATTATGAATGCTGGATTCACGAAGGTAAAAACTATAAAAAAGCCAAAAATTACAAAAATTGTGTTAATCTTCCAGTTTTTTCATCGCTTGATTCACGAAAAGAAATTTTAGACATTATTCCGCCTCCCGAGTTGCATTTGATGATTGGAGCAGTAAACACTATATTCAATGACATGATGATAAAATTTGAAGAAGTAAGTTTACTGTGGGCCAAAAATTGTCACGTTGAAAGGTCGCTAACTTACGGTTCTCCTGCCTTTGAAGGTAATCAATGCAAAAAACTTTTGGATAGTGTCGATAAACTAATGTAACGATAAACTAATACTAACTATATGTAATTTGGAGTGCCTTAAATTTGTAAAAGCTTTTGAAAATTTAAAGAAAGTTGTTGACAGTTGCTTTTCTTCAGTATTAAAGGACACGTATCAAAATGATATCGACGAATTCCAGAAAAGCTTCCTGGATCTTGGTACTTCAGTAACTCCAAAAATTCACGCTTTGTTTCATCATGTGCCACAATTTTGTTTGAAAAACAAATGCGGATTAGGGTTTTACAGTGAACAAGCTGTAGAATCTTTGCATTATGACTTTAGTGCAAGTTGGAACAATTATAAGGTATTAAAAAGTCATCCAAATTATTCTAAGCATTTGCAACGTGCTGTTTGTGAATACAATTGTCATCATATTTGAATTGGTTATGATCAAAAGTTCGTAAAAAAATAATAAAATATCAAATATATTTTATGTTCATGTAAAAATTCATAATAAAAATATCTACAATAACACATTTTTACTTTATTTCATGTTAATTACTTGCTTATTTTATACTATTCCATTATCTTTCGATTTTTTCACTTTTTACAAAAAGCGCTCTAAGAATTTCTTTTTTTTTTGGGCCGAAAATTCATCAAATTTCATACTTTATTATAATCAACAAAAAAATTTGAGGTACAATTTTCGTCCATTTAAAACCAAAAAAGCAAACCGTGAGAGGCTTTGATGAACTTTTTTAAATTTTGAACAAAGTTTGAAAATTTTAGTTGTATGGATTTCGTTGAATATCTGTTGAATTTTATAAAAACAATATATAGTTGAATTTTATAAAAAAAAAAGAAACGAATAAAAAAATAAAAAAAATTTTCAAAAAAAGTTCAATGGTCTATAAAAGCCAAAGTTTTCTTAAAAAACTTGATTAAAGGAGTGGAGGTTTTGACAATTTTTTTTAACTTTGGACAACCTACAACTTTGAGTTGCATAGTTGTAGTATGAACTTTATTAAAAAAAGAAATAAATAAATATTAATTAAAAAAAAAATTAAGTAAATATAAAAAAACATTAAATAAAAAATAAATAACTAGTCGGAACTTTTCAATATGTCACCCTGCTATTATTGTGAGCACAGCTGTATACCCACAGTCAGTCATAAAAGTTTTGGCACAGTTAATTTTTTTACAATATTTATTGTTTATCATGCTACTTTTTCTCGTTAATTTTGTATGAAAATATAGTTTTTAATATAATAAAAGTGAAGTTTCAAACTTTATCCGAAATTCAACAAAACTTCTCATGCAATTTTCGCACTTTTTCTATAAAATTTGCAATTTTTTGTATGCAACTTTAAAGCTAATTTAATTAGAGTGTAAAATAAAATAAGTTTGAAATTGCTGGAAATTCCCCCCGATTTTTAATAATTTTTCTGTATAATAAAGTTTCTGTATTTTCCCCTTCAAGCGTTCAAGCATTCTGTTGAAAATTTATATGAAATTCAAAATTTAAATTTTTAATGATGCATAATATTTTAAATTTTAAAATGTGTTTTTTTGTTTTTGTATGAGCAATATTTCTATACAAAGTTAACGAAAAAAGAAAATGACACTAAAAACATTGGGAATATTGCAAAAAAAAACTCATTGTAACAATACTTTTTTTGACTCACGGTATGTATTTTTTGTTATTTTGCTCACATAAATATCCATAAGAACCTCGTATCGAATCATTTTGCAACGCTACGCATCTTTGAGTATTTCTCTCTCTTACTCTTTCTAATTTCACTCTTTCATAAAACTGTAGTTTTATAATACATATTATACCCACCTCATAAACGCCGACGCATTGCCCATGATGTTGTACGCATAACAAGTGTAGAGCCCACTATCGCTGCGCGAGATATTGTGCACCAACAGCGAACCATTCTCGATCAAAGTCACCCGATTCATCACGTCGCTTGCCTGCAAACTGACGTTCAACATGTTGTTATCGTCCATTATGAGCGATGTCAGTGGCAAATGACCGAGAACTTTATCGTTGTGATTGATGATGACCGGCCGCTTGTCGGGATCAGCATGGTGCCGCAAAATCTTATTTGTAGGTGTTACCCAAATGACGTCAGGCGTAGGGCTGCCCGAAAACATGCACTCTAACTTCGCCGTCGAGTGTAGTTTGTGCATTTTCGACTCGGACGACTCCAAAATTACCGGCTTCAAGCAATGCAAATGTTGCAGTACATTCACCATGTCACCCGGATGACCATGATGGCATGTCAGTGACTCAGTCAACTCATCAATATCATCACCTGTGTCCATGGACGACACATCGGCCGACATAATGGTGCCTTCATACAGGTTGCTAACATGGTCGGCACGCAAACGACGTAGTGTTGAACTGCTATTGCCCAGCCACTCACCCAACCAGTACATGCGGCAGTCGCATATGTAGTCGTTGTGCCGAATGTGTATGAAGCGTAAATTAGGCAGGTATTTCACACTCTCCGGTATGTAAGTTAACTTGTTGTCGCGCACATTCAAGCGTTGCAACTGGCCAAGATGTCCTATTTCAGCGGGTAGATGCTGCAACCCATTTCCGGCCAGCAGGAGCTCATGCAGGTTGGGTGTATTGCGGAAGAGCGTGCGTGTGAGCTGAGTCAATTGCTTGTTGTGCTGCATGGAGAGTATGCGCAAATTCGCCAACACTTTCGGATCGACATAGTCAATGTTGCGCGAAATGAAGTTGCCGATTTTCTCCAGTGGCGTTGAGTCAATGCGCAATACAAGCAAAGCACGTTGCGACATAAATACGCCACTTGGCAGTTGAGTGAATTTGTTGTAACTCAAATCGAGCTGCTGAAGATTATGCAGCGGATGAAAGAGTATTGAGGAAATGGTGCTAATGCTATTCGTCGACATGTTCAACATAAAGAGGTTCGAAAGTGATTCAAATGCTTTGCGATCTATGCTATTTATATTATTTTCCGATATATCCAAGTAGCGCAATTTTGGCAAATTATAAAATGTGTTCTTGCCAATCGTCTCCATTGCATTTTTTTGCAAGTACATTTCACGCAGTTCGCCGTTCAATGCGAAAAAGTTATCCGGAAAGGAGAGTAATCGGTTATTGGACAAATCGAGCGTTTGTAAATCGCGCATGCTTTGAAACAATTGGAACGGTAATGTCGTTAAACGATTGTGTGCCAAATAGAGCCGTTGCAACTTTAATGCGCCAGTGAAGGTGTTACGCGGTAAATCGCTTAGTAGATTGCGCGTCAAATTCAGTCCTTTAAGTTCACTTAGGTGGCCCAAGAATTGCTGACTCAACACATGTATACGATTGTCATCCAATCGCAGCTCGATCAAATGATTCATGTGCTGGAATTCCGAGAGTGTACAACTTTGCGTGTCCACAGCATTGCTCGTCAACTTCAGTACTCTTAATCGTCGAACTGTCTGCGATTCTGCCCAGCCTGTGCATTCTAACTGATTTGCGGTCAAGTCAAGTGATTCCAAATACTCGAAGTTGGATTTGTAATTCGAAAATAGCATATTTAGTTGCTGGTCACGCAAATTGCTGTACGCCCACTTGAAGTGCCGCACGCTTTCGTACTGCTGCAGCTGCAAAGATGGCGCATCCGCATTGGCATAACAATGCTGCAAAATTATATAACCGTAATTGATGTACATCTTAGAACGCAGTTCCGCATTCACATTACTGATGGTCGTATTCTCGCAGAAGAGCTTGAAAACGTTCACATCATCGGCTCCACCACTGCGCTCATGTGCGGTGTCTACATCGCCACCAACAGCTCCAACGGTATTTGAATCCGCAGCCGTTGGCACCGAAATACCATCCATTACAAATGAAGGTATTTGTATTTTATAACCTAGCACAGAGATTTCATGCTCATACCTCTTCTGCGCCGACTGTCGTGGTTCTTCTTTTGCAAACGTCGATATGCATGAAGCGGATTGCTGCTGGATGAGAGATAATGAAGCTGACGTGTTTACTAGCTGCTGGTTTTGTTTTGGGTATAGGTTGCCTTCAGCTTTGAATTTGGTAATGGTTTGCTGCGTTTGTGATTTTGATGGCGCAGCATGTTGTTGTTGTGGCGCAGAGCTTAAGCTAGCAAGTGATGACTCGTCTGCGACTAATGCTGCGGAAGCGGCGGCCGCAGCACCAGCTCTGGTGGCCTTATAGGCATTCTCTTCTACATTGGCCGCCGACGAGACTGCATATACATCAACAACAAAAACACTTGCAACTGTTAGGAATAGAATCAATATCAGGGAAATCTTGGATATTGTTTCCATTTTTCAGTATATAATTTTAGAAATTTGTATGGCATTATGTTGACATTTTTCAGCGGCATATTATACCTGAAAAATCAGAAAAGGTGAAATGTTAGCTTGTACTATAGTAAAATTTTCAATTAAATTAGTTATCAGAATTTTAGTAAATCATAACTCACGCGCAAATGTTTCAAATATAAAATAAGCCATTGGACAAAAATCAAATGTTAACGAGGCACCTCAATTTTAAAATGGCCTGGCAGCAAAACTGGTGAACATGAGCAACTGCCCGTTCCACATTACCGGAACGACGCGGATTTACTATATCCGGCCAAGAACTGTCACTCCAGCGGCATTCCTGGTACATGTATGGAGAATATTTATGCTGCTACAACAACAACAACAACAGCAGGATGGTCGTTCCCACGCGTGTTACCTGAGCGAACGGGCTAAAAACGGTCATTCACACACACAGCATTCAACAAAAACAAGAATAATGTTTTATGCTGTTACAATAGCAATAGTCCACCATGCCCCGGTTCAATTGCTCCTTCAAAACTTAATTTCGCTATAGCGAATCCGTAACGGTCCGTTTAAGAAGTTTAGATCCGCTCGATGTGAACTGAAGAGCGGCGAAGTTTGCTACACTCACTTCGACTGAGACCATCTGCTGTACTAGATCTCGGAACATATTGGTACATAACGAATCTCATAAATAAGCCTACTACTCCTCATGAGCATAATAGCTGGGCACTTGACCATTGGCCACATGGCGACCAGGTTCTGAGCACCACGTAACGATTTATATAGCATCTGTTTGATCTGTAGGTTTGAATGAACTGCACTTCGCCGACGGTTATTTCTTCGAGGATGTGGACAGACAAGGAAGAGTTGTTTAACCTCAAAAAAGATTCAATATAAATGTGCTGTTACTTTTTTCATACAATAATCGCATTCCCAATAGTTTGCGGGCCTGTTTTCAACTCAGCTTAGGTAATTATAGGACTGTGCGGCTGAGGCGGCCTGTAATCTCATTCGGCAAGGGCCTTGATTAAACAAATTCCTTTTAACAGAATCCTTTTAATCCGTCCAATACTTCGACGTCCAGAATTTCTACCTGCTTCGATTACAGCCACTGAAGATAATTGCGGTTTCTGATAGTGATGATATTTTATTGGCCTATGATTCGAAGGAGCTCACACAAAACATTCTCGAAAAATGTTTAAGACAAGCTGTTTCACCAAGTTACAGATAGAGGGACGTAAACGGCAGATAGTTGGTTTTTGCTAATTGATTTTTGCTTTTCTTGACAAAAGTACAATCGGAGGTTTGATATAGAGCTCATTCTCCTATTTGGGGCGGGCGTCTTAATGTTTTTCCACAAATGGAGGGTCCTACAGTTTTCAGCCGACTCCGAACGGCAGATATTTTTTATGAGGAGCTCTTTTAAACTCGGAGGTTTGCCATTGCCTACCGAGAGGCGATCGCTATTGGGAAGAACTTTTTCTATCATTTTAAGTTTTATGTAAAGGGTGTTTTTTAGAGGTTAGGTTTTCAAGTTGGCACTACTTTTTTCGTAGATGGTCTTTTTGACAGCTGTCACTTGATTTATGCTTAGTTTGGTTTGCCATTTCATAATGAATAGACTTACACCTGAAAAACGTTTGCAAATCGTGAAAATTTATTACGAAAATAATGGTTCCGTTCGCGCGAAGCATCGAAGAAAACTTTGTTCAGCGATGAAGCTCACTTTTGGTTGAATGGGTATGTCAATAAGCAAAATTGCCGCATTTGGAGTAAACATAATCCACACGCCATTGCTGAGACGCCGTTACATCCTCAAAAAGTCACTGTTTGGTGTGCTCTAGGGGCAGAGGGAATCATTGGTCCATATTTCTTTAAAAATGAAGCCGGCCATAATGTTACAGTCAATGGAGAGCGCTATAGAGCCATGATTAATGACTTTTTCGTGCCTGAATTGGACGATGTTGATGTGGACGACCTTTGGTTCCAACAAGACGGCGCTACATGCCATACAGCCAACGCAACAATCGATTTATTGAAGGAAACTTTTGGTGAGCGCATTATCTCGCGCCGTGGACCTGTGGCGTGGCCTCCAAGATCGTGCGATATAACACCGCTGGACTATTTCTTGTGGGGCTATGTGAAGTCGCTTGTCTACGCAGATAAGCCCGAGACGATTGACGTCTTGGAAGAAAATATTCGGCGCGTTATTGCTGACATACGGCCCCAATTGCCGCAAAAAGTGGTCGAAAATTGGGCCTCGCGGCTGGAATTTTGTCGAGCCAGCCGCGGCGGCCACTTGCCCGAAATCATTTTTAAAACATAATGGCAAACCCTTATCTTTATAATAAAGCTAAATTCTTGGCCATAACATTAAATTATATACGTTTTATTTCATCTTGAAAACCTAACCTCTAAAAAAAACACCCTTTATTTCGAATGTACGCACTTCCGAATGGTAGTCACGCACCAATTGTTTAATATCCACAGTTAGAATCGAACTTAGACTTTACGCTTATGTGCCACGTTCAGATCAGGCTTTGAAATATGCTTTAGTACAAAGCGATGTCGATTCAATCGTATATTAAAACTGTGAATTATAACGGGTGACCAAATAGCTTTGATAACTTTCTATTAGGGATATCACAATAATTTTCAGATGTACTTATCTATTGCCTATCTATCTATGATATCCATTGCCAGCTATAAACCTCCCTAGTGCACGCAGACATTCCCACTGGTTACTGCAAACTGCGAAGAAATCTAGACAAGCTCGGGATGGCTTAATGAGTCCTGTCAATTCTGCGAATTATATCCAGATACATAAAATTACATATCGAGAAGAAGCAGTAAGCATCTTGGTGTGGTATAGCCGGAAGAGACGCACATACGCTCAATCGCTAGCTCTGCATCATCTGGTCCTGCATGAGATATTGCAACGAGTAGTGGGCACATAGATCTTAAGGTCGAAGTGCACACCTCTATTTCCACATCCATCGACCTATCTAAAATCTAGTTTATGCATCTGTATGTGTAAAACATGGTCATTACAAAATATGAAACAAAAAATATGTTATATTATCCTAATGGAAATTTGTCACTACCCTAAGCGTAAAATTCTTTTCATCAAAGTTGTTACATTTATTATCCACTGCTAAGCAAGTAATTTATCAACACACTGTCAACTAATCAATCGACCACTCAAAATGAAAATGAGGAAAAAGAATGATTCTGTAAAATGCAATGATCAATTGCCTGGTACCGACACTACACCGCCCCAACAGCATTGGCGATGCGAAATGTCGAGGTGAAACCAAGAATGAAAAGCAAGCTTGCATCGACACACTCTGCCACAAATGTTTAATGGGTAAACAATTCTAAATGTAAATGACAAAAAGGTAATAAAAACTGAAAAACTTCTAAAGAATACAAATGTACACAAGCAAAAAAGCGAAGAAATGACGAATAACAAATGGAAAAGCCACGCATATAATTCTTAACAAATCGATAATGCGCCGACAAAGGTGCTTATAAATATACTCGTATATATGTAATGTAGGTATTGCTTATACATATATGAAAAAAGTGAAAAGGGAGGAAATAACTCATACATGCTACCGATTTAAACACTTTTCATTTCTCTTCTGCAATAATGAGGGTACACCGAGAACTTCAACTTTAAACTGCAGTGCAATCAAGGCCTTTTTAGAAAAACTGAAGCGCCGGTTTCTTCATGAGAAGGCGATATGCATGCATTGGTACTGCTTTGTACGAGATATGTGCCTCTCATACTTTTCAGTAAAATTTAAAAGATTTTGAATACTTTTGAAAGTTATTTTTTTACCGTTATTCCTCATTTTCTCCATGTAACGACTGCACGAAATTATTGTTTATATAGAAAAAATGCGCAACCCGGTCAGGAAAAAAATTATCAAAAATTAAACGAGAATGTTGAGGCACTTTAAACTTGCACTTTATTATACTAAAATTTAATGGACTATTAAACTGCGTACCCAAATTTTTTACACTTTGGAGGAGTTTTGTGAAGGAAGCTTTGACGCACCCCGTGTTGTAATGCTGTGAATGATGAAATGACCCAAATTTTTTATTTCTGAATTTCGAATTTCGTCCTAAGCTTGAAACTTTGATGAATGAACCATAATTTAAAAAAAAATTTGTTAAAATTAAAAAAAAAAATTTTTTTCAAAACTGGTTAAATTTTCTTTTTTTCAAAATTCACATAATAGTCTTAAGCAAATGCTCAATACTAAACAATTCCATGCATTGATGTAAACAACAATTGGATTATTAAAACTAGTATTAAAAATTGAATAAATACATTTAAAGCAAGTGATCTTATGAGGCCTGGTTGAAATATTGTACGACGCTATTTGCAAAAATTATAAATATTCCGATAGGGTATTTTGTAAAAGATCTTTATTTAGCCCACTTCAAGCACCCAAAAACAGACCATCTAATATGCAATTCTACTTCTATATACTATATACTATATGTGTATAATTGGCGCGTACACCCTTTTTGGGTGTTTGGCTGAGCTCCTCCTCCTATTTGTGGTGTGCGTCTTGATGTTGTTGCACAAATGGAGGGACCTACAGTTTTAAGCCGGCTCCGAACGGCAGATATTTTTATGAGAAGCTTTTTTATGGTAGAAATACACTCGGCGGTTTGCCATTGCCTTCCGAGGTGTTTCACCGAGATTTGAACCTACGTTCTCTCTGTGAATTCCTACTTCTACTTAAGGGTTTTTTAAGGGGGTGGTAGGGTTTAGCGCTAAAAAAACACTTTTTTTTTAATTTTTTACAGAAATATGGCTTAAGATACTTTAATAAAATCTGTTGCATGTTATTGTACATCTTTTCAATAAGTTTTTAAAAAATATTAATAATAAAATATTGACAAATAAGCCCATGACAGAGTTTTTTTGGAGATATGTTTTTCGCGAGGTGCTCTGCGGTGCCAATCGGCATTCGTCGTAGAATCATCTGAAACTAAAAAAGTCGAATTTTTCAGTTAAAGTATGACGTAATGCTCCCCTCCCCCCCATTAATAAAATTTTTTTTTTTTTTCATTTTTGTAATTTTGGTGGCAAAAAAACGTAAAACGAGAATTTTTGGCGAAAAATTTCGCCATATTTGTAAGTGAAAAACAACCTTAAAAAAAATAAATAAAAAAAAAACAGTGGGGGGGGGGGGGGTAGGTATTTTTGATTTAGAAAACGTGTGCCAAATTTGAAAAGAATCGGTTGAATAGTTTCGGAGTTGTGATTGGCACCGACTTTTAAGAAGTCGTTTCGGGAAAAACGCGTTTGAAAAAATGACTCTGAAAAACTATCGATGCTCCGCATTCGAGGTAGAGTGCCTACAAAGGCTATAACTTTGAGAGTTCTGCTCCGATCCACTTAAAATTTTGACACAACATTCTTGAAATGATTTACTATAAGATGAGTGAAGAAAAAAATTTCGATTTTGTGACACAAGGTGTTAAATCACAAGATCTCGGTAGCCAATTGTGATCACCTCTTCGAAGATAACACGGTTCGGAAACTTCTCCCGTAAAAGATCAGTGGTTTCGTTGCTTGTGTGGCCCGTAGCGCCGTCTTGTTGAAAATAAACGTTGTCCAGATCAATACCATCCAATTTCGACCATAAAAAATCGTTAATCATCTCTCGATAGCGCAATCCATTCACCTATAACACCTGCTATTGGAAAACCCTATATGTACACACTTTAATTTGATAATATAATATAATTGATCGTACCATCAGTCGTGCCGCAAAACGAAATCAATCAAATTATCAGCAAACTCAATCCAATCGGGTCTTATTTGTAAACCGCTTGAAAGCTCACTTTGACGGTATAGGTGGTATTCTAGATAGTATTTGGCGTTCATTACTGTTTATTCGAATTAATTTAATCATTTGCTACCCTTAACCCGTCTCTGCGCTGTCTAGCCCGTAATTGTGTTGTGATTAGATTCAACTATTGCATAAAAATCTAAAACAATCACAAAATTCACTGAATAGCTAAGTAGGTACATACGAGGATGGTTCAATAAGTGCACGAAAATTAGAGTAGATCTCGTTGACACCTCCAATTTAAAATGTTGCTTGTCAAGAAGTATTTAACAGTTATTTGAGAAAAAAGCCTACCACCATTTCCATAAAACTTTAAACAAAGTGAAATTGAAACATTTTTACCATCATTGGATCAAACAAAAAAGGTTGAAAAGTATCCGATGCGCACACTCATACTAGCACAAGTGATGCCGAACATTCAGGTCGTTGCAATTTAAAGCTAAAACGAGTACATTTAGCGAGAAAAAAGTTCGAACTATTCAAAACATTCTTCGTTTTTAACGTCATATACTCATGTGAGAACAAGCGGCTGCTGCAACAAGTTTTATCCCTGCGGGGATACAACAACATAGGAGATATAGCTTAGCGTTAAGAGATGTGGGTGGAATGAGGAAACCGCCTATTTTAAGGACGTTGAGAAATTGTATTATTTGGGTCACATCAGAAAATTTGAGGAACATTAGTTAGATAAAGTTCCAGTAGCTAAAAATAGACTATGCTGGCATACAAAAGTTCTATTTACTCAACATGACGTTTCTTATTTCAATAGCAGGGTCTTATTGATCCACCCTTGTGCATATCGAAGGCAGTTGTTAAAACTAAAAACACAGATAGGGGAAATTTACTCACACATACATACAAGAATACACATATATGTACATACATATCTAGGTATAAATACTTTTAATTCCATTCGATTTTTAATTTCGTTTTTTTTTTGTGTTCAACAAACTTGCATTGTGAGAGATATAAAATTAGATATGTATGTATATTTCACAAGACAGATTTTTTTTAAATAGTTTTCTTAATGAATGAAAAGTATGAAAAAACCGAAAAGGTGATAAAATACAGGCTATAACATATAAACCCTTCAGCAAAATAATAAAAATCCTTCAGAATTTTATTATCATCTCCAGTTAAGCAGTCCTCTGAACTAGTCTAAGTAAACCTATAATAGTAGATTTAGATTTAAAATAATTGGACGTTTGCACTTCGCAATACCTCGTCCAGAGCCAGTTCCCTTATTAAATTCAAGATAGAGCCGGGTTGGACTGAGCGTATGCGCCTTTCTTCTGGCTGCAAATGGCCGAGATATACCGCGCTATACCTATCTTTTATCCTTTTGGGCTTGTATGTCCTACCACCGGCCTTCTTTGGTCAAGGATTTAATGATGTATTCGTGACATAAAGACGTTGTACTTGTAAGAAACTTGTATTGGAACAAGATTTATTTAAGATTTATTTAAAACAAAGAAAAGACAACTAAGAAGTCGAAGGAGTTAATGGGTTTTGTTAGAAGACAGTGCCAGGAGCTGAGAAAGCAATTTCAACTAATGCAAAATTATTTTTTCGAAGAAGAGAGAAGTCTTTCCTAATCATTTGAGATCAAGCGTCAAAGTTTAGACAAGGCGATACCTTATCGCAGAAATTATACAATATAAATGGTTCCGTGCTACTTTTTTAATTATGGTTTTACAATGTAAACATGTGATAGGTATTTGCAGAGCTGGTCTCAAGATGAAGGTCATCAAACACGAGTCTTACCAGTTTTAGTTCAGAAAGAAGCAAAACAAATTGATCTATGGCGGCGAATGATGGTAGTGCACAGTACATACTAGCAACAAATCATGTCACGGTTATAAAGTTTGTTGCAGGGATATTATAAGTTTGAAGCAGTGAATGTCCGCATTTTTTTTTTCTTTTGAACAGATATAGCGTTTTTGAGAAGCTATGCATGGAGCTAACGATACAAGGACAAAAAATTTCTATTGTTTTAATTTTCGATTTCCGCAATAAAGGAAGATCCTAGGCCTCTCTGTCGGTATATGAGACACAAATGATGGACGAGACCTTTATAATGCCTCAAAAGCATGCCATTGCGTCCCATTTCATTAAATACTGGCGATGACAAGCAAGGAAGTAGTATTAGTACAGGGTGCCTCATCTCAATTTAGCCAATTGAATTATTGAATATTTTTGCATTGTTCAATATTCAGAAAATTTGTACTCTTTCAAGCTTCATAATTTATCTCAATTAGTTTCCAAAAACAATATCGATTAAGTGGCTGCTTTTATTGGTTAGACAAAAAAAAAGTAGTTTGATTTACAATTTTAGAATTTTGCTTTCTTTTGCCTAACAATTCGCTGAGATTTTGTTTAAATTGTTATCTCTGAGCTCTTCTATGGTCTTCAGTTTGTTCATATAAATTTTATTCTTTAAAAATCCCCTCGAATCCGTATCAATATCGTCTTTATTTGAGACCAGACATGCCGGGAATTTCTGTCGCAAAAATTCCATCATTAATCCTGTGGTGTGGCATGTCGCGCAGACTGATCTTGTCGCATGATTTTGCGACCCTGCCCGAAAATTTTTGAAAAAATTATGGATTTTATCGCTAAGGTGCATCGTACGGCCAAAATATTTTCCACGACACGCACGCTGAATTAAGTTTCGGTGCATATTCAATATTATGGCTGATATTTAAAAATTAAAATTTGTTGAAAATTGTCGAAGTTATTCAATAATTCCATTGACCAGATTGAGGTGGCCGCACAGACGCACACCACAAATAGGAGGAGGAGCTCGGCCAAAGACCCAAAAAGGGTGTAAGCGCCACTTATATATTATATATATACAGATTGAGGCGGCGCACCCTGTATTCGTAAAAACTCTGCCTTGCTAGCAAAGCTTCCCGCTCAGGATCATATACGATCGTAACACGGGTGGTGTATCATTTTCTTTGCATAATTTATGCTTGCAGGTCTATATACAACACACGTCACACCAGCTTGTATGCGTAACACTGTTATTCGTTTAGCAAAAGCTAGAGGTTATTTATGGCATGGCACAAGTACCAAACTAGGTATGAACGTATGCATTCTTGAAAATCGTATGAGTTGCAAAATAGCAAACATTTTCACTTATACGAAAAATTGGTAAAAAACTTTTTTCTTAACCTAAGATACTTTTATACTATATGATACTCATTGTTCCACCGACCGTGTTTTGTATGCACTATTGCTTTAATTTTTCCACACTTCACATCTCTAATCGCCATTTGCTTAAAGCTCCTTCATCATCCGCATTGAACATAACTTAAAAAAGTTTACTTCAACATGAGGTTTGCAAATAAATTACCACTTAAAAATTCAGAACAATTTGGGTTTTATGTTCAATTACACCATTACCGCCAACAACAAAAACAATCAAAACAAATGTCACAAATGCAGACTGCGCCGAATTCCTACGAATGCCTCTGCATTGCCACGAAAGCTACGACTGTGACTGCCGCTTTTGTGCGCCACCTGAATGAGCAATAGTAGCGACATTTTTCCTAAGCAAAAGAATAAAATAAAACAAAAACAAGACAGAAATGAAAGTAAGTGCAAAAAACACAGAAATTCGATAATTTAATTAGACGAAAGCGACAAAAACAGCTGAGTGCTATTTAAGCGAGGGCTCCTTGTGTTTGCCAAAGCTTTTTCGCTAATATATTTTTTTATCACGAATAAGTAAAACACGCATTTGATAAAATATGATATTTGCATTGTTTATATTTTTGTTTAGGATTTGACGATACATAGAAAGACGAGAACCTTTCTATAACGAAAACATTATAATTATGTATGCTTGTGCATACAACCGACTTTGCTTAACTCCCAACAAGAAACCGAACCTTGTGCTAACCTTTTCAGCAAAAAATGAACTCATTTCGTTGAAATATTATTTGTAACGGGCGTATATTTTTTTTTTTTTTTTGTTTTTTATGAAATTACCACTTTTATGACTTTATTTGTTTACAAATTGTATGACATTTAGTGTTTATCAGAGTGCAATAATACAAATGATGCCAGGTGGTAATGACATTCGTTTTTAGAATGCAGACTTGGCAGTTAAATAGCATTCTGCTGCATTTTTTCAAAAAATATTCTTCAAATGTGTGTACACAAATCTGGCTGGCACTCTTTGTATTAATTACACTAGGGTGTTTAGGGAATAACCTAGGATTTCACACTCAGGGTTACGCTGATGACCTAGTAGTTTATGTATTAGGCTGGCATGAGGAAACCATTTCGGATCGCATGCAGCAAGCCCTTACAATAATAAACAAATGGTGCACGGAAAAAGGGCTCTCCATCAACCCATCCAAAGCAACACTTGTACCGTTTACTAGGAGAAGGAACATAAATCTCAAATGTCCGACCCTTAATAGAACAACACTTGAACTCTCGACAGAAGCGAACTATCTTGGCGTTAGTCTTGACAAAACGCTTACGTGGAATTCCCATATTGAGAGAGTTACTTCAAAAGCCACAAGGGCATTCTTTGCCTGTACAAGGCTTTTTGGTAAGACATGGGGATTAAGCCCTAGAATGACCTTCTGGACATTCACTACAGTTGTGAAACCCATAGTCACTTATGCATCCTTAGCATGGTGGCCCAAGGTCAAGCAACGAAAGGCGGCAAACGAATTAAGCAAACTGCATCGCCTGGTATGTGTTGGTATTACAGGGGCTATGAAAACGTGTCCCACGGATGCATTGGGTGTGCTCCTGAACATACCACCGCTTCCAATTCTAATTGAAAGGGAAGCTCGCTCGAGTGCCTTAAGACTAAAAGGTATATCTGAACTCAAAAGTGGGGATATGAAAGGACATTTAAAGATCTTAGAAGACTTCCTACATAGTCCCATTCTTCATAGGGATGATATACTATCACCCAAACCAATACTCTTCAGGAACTTCCAAGTTATAATCAATGAATGAACAGACTGGAGAACTAACTCTATCACTTTCAAACCTGGCTCCCAGCTATGGTTTACTGATGGGTCCAAATTGGAAAATGGTAGAACAGGGGCAGGAATCAATGGGCCCAAATTCAAAAAATCGATTCCGATGGGATCCTACCCAACAATATTCCAGGCAGAAATACATGCCATTGAAATATGTGTGAGAGAATGCCTTAGAAGGAAAATGTGAGGTACTCACATCTACATAATATACTTTCAGATAGCCAAGCGGCTTTAAAAGCCCTTCTATCAACAACCATCACCTCTAAATTGGTAAACGATTGCCTAAACCTCCTAAACACGTTAGGAAACCTCAACACAGTAACACTATGTTGGATTCCGGGACATGAAGGACATGAGGGAAATGAAATGGCTGACGACCTTGCAAAACAAGGAGCAATTATGCAACTTACTGGTCCTGAGCCTTTCTGTGGACTGACAAAAGGCCACATTAATGAATTCCTTAGGAAATGGGAGGAAAGAAAACTTGCCGCACACTGGCTAAACTGTGCCGGTCAGCGTCAAGCCAAACTATTCCTAAGTCCCAACAAAGGAATATCTGACAAACTTCTCTCACTAAACAGAGTAGATCTGCGTCTTTTAACCGGATACCTTACAGGTCACTGCAGCCTGAGGTACCATCTAAACAATATTGGTCTATCCGAGACCAATGTCTGCCGCTTTTGCGAAATGGACATAGAAAGCCCAGAACATGTGCTTTGTGAATGTCCTGCGCTGGGCAGACAAAGACTCCACCACCTTGGTGGTATCGTAGTATCTCCATGCAATCTTTGGAACAACAAACCCAAAACTGTGCTAAAATTCCTAAAAAGCCTAAAACTCTAGGGTTACAAAATAGGCCTTTCACAATAGATCAGCTCTGGTCGCAGTGCGTAATGGCCTTCTAATAATAATAATAATAGGGTGTTTATAAATAATTTCAGACATAAAACAATACTAACCGTTCCTTATTGGTTTTTGTAACACGATAAAACATTCTCAAAAATTGTTGGGAAATACTGCTGAATTGACAATCCTTGGCCGGGGCGTTCTGTTTGACTGTTGAAGGAGCGTGCGATAGTGCGATTATAAGCTAATTGGATAATGGGAATGGTGAAACACTAACTCGTGATAAAATTTGTAGCATCTCGCAATGTATGACTGGTTATCGTGGGAGTTTACTAGGTTGTTCAACAAGTTTTGCGGTTCGATAAGAGAGCGTTGCCTATTTTATTTTATTTTTTGATATTTTGTTATGATGATACGTAACGTATATGAAGTTTCATTTCAATCTGTCAATTCATTATTTGTTTACAAACCATTTAGGATCGACGTGTCACAATATTTTCTACAATGGAAAAAATCATGTATTGCGCAGTGACTGAATTTTTTATGTTTGGATTACAAGCACAGGAAATTTAAGAACGAATGCTAAAAGAACTATTTTTTGCCATCAATTAGTACAGAAGAAAGATAGGTTGCTGAATTTAAACGAGGTCGTACACGCCTTGAAGACGATTCACGTCAAGGACGTGCAAAAACAGCAACAACGCTAGAAATCGTAAAAAAAATCAGCATATCGTATTGGAAAATCGTCGAGTGACTAAAGGAGATTTAGTAGAAACCCTAGCATCTCATTGGCAGTGTAAGCCCTATTTTGACTGAAGTGTTGGGTATACATACTATATATATATATTGGGTTTCAGAAAGCTGTATGCACAATGCGTGCTGCATTCACTAACAATGGAACATTTAGAATATTTTCGAAGGGATAAAATGGATTTTGTATGTCGATTCATCAGTATGAATGAGACGTGGGTCTATCACCATGATCATAAATCAAAATAAAAGGCTAAAGAGTGGTATGAAATTGGTTCTTCGGCACCGAAACGAGTTCGTGTCCAGAAATCGGCCAAAAAGATATTAGCATCAGTTTTTTGGGATGCGAAAGGAATTTTGTTTGTGGACTACTTGCAAACTGGTAAAACAATAAATTCTGAATATTATTGTAACCTTTTAGACCAGCTGAAGAAAAAATTCCATGAAAAAACATTCTGTTTCATAAGGACACCGAGTCACAAAAGCATTTTCACAATGGCTAAAATCCATGAATTATTGGAGCATCCATCGTATTTACCAAATTTAGCACCAAGCGACTTCCATCTGTTTCCAGATCTAAAAAATGCATGCGTGGCAAGTGTTTTTCATCAAATGCTGAAGTCATAACAGCGGCGGAAGCGTATTTTGCTTCCAGATTCTAACTTAAGGGATGGAATTCATAAATTGGAATCTCGTTGGAACAAGTGTATTGATGTTCAGGAAGACTATACT
This sequence comes from Anastrepha obliqua, assembly GCF_027943255.1. Taxonomy (NCBI): domain Eukaryota; kingdom Metazoa; phylum Arthropoda; class Insecta; order Diptera; family Tephritidae; genus Anastrepha; species Anastrepha obliqua. The sequence goes on along the minus strand of NC_072896.1, from coordinate 102,866,540 downwards.
AAATAATAAAGTATATTTCAAACCATAAAATTGTGTGTTTTATATCGAACCGCAAACTTACCGAAGAACCTAGTAAATAGCTAAATTTCGTGAAAATTTCCCGGACACCTGGCAGCATTGTTACAACAACAACTAAAACATAACCTAATCAAACTTATCTCATCGATATTAACCCTGCGCGTTATCTATTACCTACAATAAGTAAAAATTCACATTAATCTTATTTACGACCTCTTACTTGCTTTAATTTATACTTTAATTCATTTTATAACCGTAATTCCTCGTTGTGGTGCTTTGAACACTTTTGCTAATAAAACTTAAGTCCACATGCGATAATTTACAAACCAACTTGTTTTGCATTTTTTAGTAATAAAGTGCTGTTTATAGTGCACATTCATGCATGGCTACGCTGATGCCAAATTAAGTGCATACACATGTATGTATGTATGTAGATATGTATGTGTGTACATGAATCCATTCACATTATTATTTATTTATTAAGCTGAATGGGACACCAATTGAGTGTCTTCTTCTTATATATTTGTAAACACGGCCATAATTAAATGCATTTCATTGGCACATAAATTTGGATATTTGAGTGAAAGATAAAATGCATCAAAAGATGCAACCACTTGTCTTAATCCCAAAAGCAAAGTACCAATTCGTGGTAGATTTCCTAGTTGTGGAGTGAAGTAAGTGCGGAAATAATGAATAATGCATTCTTAGTTTTCTTATACAGTATATTCTGTTTAGCTGCCTATTCGCTTAGCTGCATTTACTGGTTACGTGCACAATTTTATAAAAATGTGTCACACAAAATGGATTTTGTATGAAAATTAAACGGTTAGCTGCATTTTCGCTTAGCAACACTTTTCCGTTTAACAACCCTGTTTTTTAGGAAGTTTTGGTCGCTTTGTGTGAAAAATACTTCGCTTAGCAGCACTAAAAATTTTCAAAACTTAATTTTATCTACAATAGATCTATGTATCTCTTTTCAGCACTTGAAAAACTTCACAAAAATGCAAGCTATATGCACACAATGTTACTCTCTTTTCAACTTGTAGTCTGTTTCTCGTGCATATATTTATATGTATGTACATTCATACATATTTTCACTTGTTCGTACGAAAATGAATAAAAGAGTTACTGCGTTGTCTATAAGAGATAAATTCAAAATTATAAATCTTTGTGAAAATGGAACAAAAAAGAAGGACGTTGCCAACAAATTCAAGTGCAATATCAGCACGGTCAACAGAACAATTAAAATGGCAGAAGAAATAACCAGAGTTAGTAATTCCGCAAATTTACAGCGAAAAAGGCAAAGAAAGGGTGTTCATACAAAAGTGGAAGAGGCTCTTTTCAATTGGTTTAATCAGCAGCGAACAAAAAATGCTTTATTATCGAGTGATGTTTTGCTAAACAAAGCAAAAGAGTTTGCCATTCTGTTGAAAGATGATTTTGATCCTGTTCAAAGCTGGCTATGGAGATGGCGTCAACGTTATGGTATTAAATTTAAAAGATTTCATGGTGAAGGAAAAGAAAATGATGAAGTAAGCGCAGCCAGTTTTAAAAACGAATTTTTACCTAACATCCTTAAAAACCGTAAAATTGATGACATTTTTAATGCTGATGAAAGTGCACTTTTATACAAAGCCCTACCAAATGCAACGTTTATGACCAATTGTGAAAAACCAACCGGATGGAAAACCCAAAAATCTCGACTTACACTACTATTTTTGTGTAATGCTACCGGAACATTTAAAAAAATATACACAATTGGCAAATTTAAAAATCCTCGCTGTTTTAAAAAACGTAATCCACCTTTGCCTTATTTTGCAAATGTAAAAGCTTGGATGACGTCAACATTGTGGTCTGAAATTATTCAGGAACTTGATAATGATATGGTCGCCAAAGACAAAAATATTTTACTCTTCGTTGACAACGCTTCTTGTCATAAAATAAACTTCAAACCTCGCAACATAGAAATAGAATTTCTCCCACCTAACACTACTGCTTTGATTCAACCCCTTGACCAGGGCATTATACACGCATTCAAAGCAGAGTATGTATAGGAAAATTCTTGTTCGAAAACAGATAAGTGCAATTGAACGTGGAGTTCCACTTCAAACTTATATTAAATCAATATCTATATTGGACGTTCTGCATTATATCAAAAGGGCTTGGTGGTTAGTGAAGCCTGAAACAATTTGTAATTGTTTCAAGAAGGTAAGAAGTCGTTACATGAATGCAACCATATCTGTACTTATGATTACATATCTTCCAGGCAGGAATTTGTAATACAAACGCAGATGTGGTAAGCTGCGAAGTTGAGCTTGGTATTTTGGAGGAAATACCAAACACCGAAGAATACATACATTGCGATGACGAGCTTCAATGTAGAGGACTTCTTACAGATGAACAAATTGTTGCGAACCTGTGCGATGTGCCTTCATCTGAAATCAGTAGTGGAGATGAAAACTCAGAAGAGAATCATGATGTCTCAAAAGCCACTAGTGTTAAGGAGGCATTATCCGCATTAAATACCTTGGAAACATTTTTCATGGAAAACCCTATGGAAACAAATTTTAAAATCTTTGAAATGGAAGAAATGATTGTCAAATTTGCAAAAACAAAAAAAGTTTCACAAAGTAAAATCACTAGCTATTTTTCGTAAAAGAGTTTCTATCGCAATATGTACATATTAAAATACCTTCATTATACTTTATAACTTCTAAATATATACATAATTTTTTCAACTAAATATATCAAACAAACCAGAGTTTTGGGTTTCTGCTTAGCTGCACATTTCGCTTAGGTGCACGAAATCATGTGCAGCGGAAGTAAATGCACCTAAACGGAATATACTGTACAAACTTTTACTACAATATATACATACATACATACAGTGTTGGTCAAAACCTAAGCATCCCCTTAGAACATTCTTTTCGTACCGAGTTTTTTAACGTTTTTATTTATTTCAATTCAACGGCTTTATGTTATAAACACATTGACGAAAACACTTCACGGCGTAACGGCAATCAAATTTTTCGTGTCTGCAAATGTTGCCGTAAAGCAAGACGAATGAATCTATTAAAGGTGGTGTTGGTAAATCAACTGAGTTGTTTTTTTTTTCCTTCGCCATGGCCATGTGGCTGTCAGCTCACAATGAAACAAGACGAATTCGCTCCCACGACAGCCGGTTATAGGCTACCGGAACGACCCGGATTTATATCCGGCCAAGGACTGTCACTTTAGCAGCATTCCCTATATATGTATGGGGAATTTTTATGGTGCTACAACAACAACGAATTCATTATTTGTTTTCTAGTTTCTCAATACTTTGCTTTGACAATCAAACGTACAGAACATTGTTGTTCGTCTAGAGCCACCATCTTTAATGAATGCGACATGTCATAAAGCCAACTTCGTAAATATTTTGAAAGCGGAAGCGACAAGCAAAACAGCTGATTTAGAGGATTGGCGTTTTTAAACATTAAAATTTGGGTGGCTAGCATTTGTTTTTGGGTATCAAGAAATTAAATATGAACGGTTTGGAACTTGTTATCAATTTCGTAGCAACAATTGCCATTTTTGACTTAATGGCTACGTTTGGGCTAAAAAGCAACCCGTAGCTATTCAAGAACAGTCATTCCATCGGGCTGTAGGAATCATCGGAGGCTGGCGCCAATGTAACAGTGAATGGCGAACGCTATCGCGCCATGATATAAGACTTTTTTGATGCCCGTGATCTCCAAAACATTTCGTTCTAACAAGACGGCGCTTCTTGCCATACAACCCTTGAAACAATGGATTTACTGTGTCGTCTTTTCGCTAAGCAATTTATCTCTCCTCTCAGACCAGTGGATTGACCACCAAGATCGTGTGATATCTCACCTTTGAACTTTTATTTGTGCGGGTATGTAAAGTGGATAAACCACCTTCTATTGAGGCATTGGAAGCCAACATTACTAAAGCTATTCACGAGAAACCAACCGAAGTCCTCCAGCGTGTCATTTAAAATTCGTGTTTACGGGTAGCCGAATTACGGTGCAGTTGCGGCCAACATTTGAAAGGGATTATCTTTAAAAATAAATGTCATGAATGGTTCTACACAAAAATAATTAAGATTGTCCAACTTGAATTTTCGTTATTTTATTTCAAATTAAAATTCGATTCCTCTAAATTGAGCACCCTTTATTTATACTAACCATTATAGTGTTATATTTTATATTTACTTCGTGTATATTTTTATGTTTCACAGGCAAAAACTTGAGGAATTTAGCATTTCAAAAAACAAAAATTTTAAATCAAAGAAACATCTTAAGAAATATAATTTCATGGGCACCATATATGACAAGCCAAGAATTTAAATTAATATTCAATAGCAAACCCAATATTCTGGGGAGCACCCCTCTATCCTCCGCTATTTTTAAGACTTCAAACAGTAAAATTTTTTAAATTTAGTTTTCACTTTATTTTAAAAATTTTCGCAAATGCAAAAAAATATATGTACATATATTCCTTCAAGGGATTTACAAATTTTTATAATGGAAAAATGTGTTATATTCAACCCCAAATGGATGATAACACGTTTTCCCACGAAGCTTAACATCTTTGCTTGAGGGCAGTTACAACATTTTCTGGTGAATGAAAGTATTTAATAGAGAAATGCTCCTGAATAGTTGCTAATTTGAAGTTTGAGAATTGGAGAACATTCGCAGTTTCCATTCTGAGTACAAAAAAAAATTATGTTGGCACAGCGTGCGCACTATACGCTTTTCCACATTACTGTTTCTGGAGAATTTTTTATGCACTACTTATCCAATTCCGCCCGAGTATGATTCCCTCTATTTCTTATCCTTTTATTATGTTTTGTAGTCAAAACTTATTTTATGTTTTTTCTCTATATTGTACTTTTGCATTACGTTCACTAATTCTATTTATTTATTTATTTAATTAAAATATCAATATACTAAATAATCACATTAGAAAATCAACGCAACTAGCAAGAGGTTATCGGCCTTTCATTAATTCTAAATTGATTAATTCGCAATTATTGAAAGCGCTTAAATCGTTTTTCCATGTGTAAATGGCCGCTTGAAACGTTGCTCGCTGTGATGGTTCCGTTGCATTTTTTTATTTATGCTTAGTTGTACTTATTTTTTAGTGCTGAATTCTACGTTTCTTTTTATAAACAAAAAAAATATATGGATATAATAAATAAAATCATTTTCCCCAACAATTTACTCGATTTTCATTAATGTGGTCACTTAAATGTTTGCTCATTACTGTATGTTCACGCAGTATAAATTCGTATCATCACCGAAGCACGCCCCTTGCGGAAGCAAACCCGTGGAAATTTGCAGCAAAAGCATAATATCATCCTACATATGTAGATATGTGCATGCATACATACCCACAGTATGTGCTGCATGAATGGAAGCTTACACATACTTGTAGGTATGTACCCACCAACGTGGCAGAAATTGAAAATGGAAGTTTAATTATTTGCGTTAGCCATTTTTGTTGCTTTCTTCACGCTTACATCTATGCATAGGTCTGAGTAGAAAATCCCTTTTTCGGCTTGTTTACATCCTCTATGCTTCACTCACAGTGTGAGACAACATCAAGGGACATTACATAACACATTCCTTGAACTTTGGCTCAAACAACAAAAATGCTGCGCCAAAAATGTATATCCAACAGCAGTGTGACAAAAAGTAAATTGCGGTATTATAATTTCACTTTTGTCCAAAAACCAACAACACACATCAAAACAAAGCCAGGTCGCATATTGGCAATAAATCGTCAAAACACAAAAAAATTGAGCAAATGGGCATATGTACATATATGCATACATACATATGTAACACATTTGGGTACATGTGAACTTTTATGTACTTTTGTTACGCCCTATATTTACATATATTCATATATACATATTGATACATATGTGCATGTTTTAAGTGTAATAAGCGTTAGATGTATGTAGGTTTATATAGATTTTGAAAATCAATAAATAAACTTTATTAGGTATTGAGACTTTTGATATAAGAGTTCCAAAAGAGACTATGTTGCCCCATTCTTTAGTAAACTTAAAATAGCTCTACGGATAAACTGAATCTCGGAAATGAAAAAAACTTTGTACTTGCAAACATCCACCAAACAGAGTTTACTTCTAGAAATTCCTCTACATTATACTTGGGTTGTTGTTGTTGTTGTAGCAGCATAATCATTCCCCATACATACATATATGGAGAATGCTGCTGAAGTGACAGTCCTTGGCCGGATATAAATCCGGGTCGTTCCGGTAACGTAGAACCGACTGTCGTGGGAACGATGCCATTATGCTTGGGTGTCAAACAGCCCTATGAGCTCTGCATTCTCGACATAATTGATCTGCGAACACTCCGTATTTACTGTACGGAGCAATGCTGTCCGCGCTATCACCTTTTAGTGAACAAATGAAAGACTCGTTGTTTTTGCGGACTTGCCTCCAACTACAACAAAAGCAAAAACTATAGCAAAACTATCCCCTCATTGTTCATTTACACTATTACCAGTTGCATTGTTGCGTAATTACTGCAGTCCTTACATATCATAAGGGGGCGTCCATAAATTACGTGAGATGTTTAAGGGGGGAGGGGGTCGAGTCAAATCTTATCTAATCTTACGGAGGAGAGAGGGGGGGTATCGGCAAATATCACGCAATTTTTTTTTTCTGATTAAAAGAAAAAAAAAGTATACTATTTTGGTCCATTATCCAGATTGTACATGCTTAAGATTTAATCTTAAGCGCAATCGTAGTATGATTAAGATCATTCACTAATTCGTTCGAAAGAAAATAATTTCATTCATACTTCGACGTTATACATTACTACTGTCAAACCACCATATTTGTTTTATACCAAACTAGCGAAAACCTGCTCGTTCCGCTGGTGGGCTTTAAAAAAATCTAGATTAATTAATTAAATTAAGCCGAAAAATACTGTGTGTTTTTTATAAAAATTCTCGCGCATGAATAGTAATGAAAGAAGTTTTGAATAGTAGTAGCAATTTTTATTAAGAGTTACAAAGGGAAATTGTTTTTAATTTTTTTTTTAGGTTGTTAAATGCGATGACCAGAAGTGCTGCAGCCCACGCCGGAGCGATCTGCATATGATTCTTCACGACCGTTTTCTGCCACCTCCATACCCTATCACTCAGGTTGATGAACGTTTGATAATTACGGACTTTAAAGAACATGACGGAAAGTCATTTGCTCCATTTCTAATACGCCTACCGACTCAACTGCTCAACTGCCTTCATCAGCACGCCTTATGATCTCTATTGCCCAAGTATACGTGATGATTTAGAGAAAATATGCTGCAGTACATGCGGTATTTACTTCGCATCTATTACAAGAGCTGCAGAGCACAGGCGAGCAGCTCACATTACACCAGCTAAGCAAGCGCGTATGTTCCGCAAAGTGCGACCCTCACGGATTGTCACAAGACGAGCTAATGAGTTACTGTGCGCAAGCGTCAACGGCTTAGAGTGGCTAGATCAGAACGAAGTTGAAGGAGCAGATGATTTTACTGAAAATCATATGGACATGTTGGGACCAATAGTCTCTCTTGAAACAGCGCATGATTCTCCATGGACTGAATTAGAGTAGATATTCTTTTTTTAATCGCAGTAGTTACGATTTCAGTCTTCTATTGTTAAATTTTTATTACACTTATAACTCTCAGCAATATTGATTACTAGTATTAAATAGTCGTAAATAAAAGCACGAAGCAAAATTTTTTTTTCTTTTTACAATAACAATCCAACGCGTTTACATACATACGAAACCCACATTTTGAAAAATCTCACGTGAGATTGGGGGATGGGGGAGGGGGTTGAATAAAATCCCACGACATCTCACCAGGGGGGGAGGGAGGTACAGAAAATTAAAAAAAAAAAGAGGTTGTCTGTAAAGTCGGTTTACTGACGATAGTTTAACGTGATAACGTCATAAGAAAATACTGATTGAATGGTTGCATTTTTCAAAAGAAAATTTTAATTTTATTTGTTTGATAGATATTTTGTATGGATATAGAGAATGAGTTAACATTAACATAACATAATATACTTTAACATAACATAACATTAACATAACATAATATACTTTAACATAACATAACTATACTTATATAACATAACATATACTTTAACATAACATAACATAACATAACATAACATATCATAACATAACATAACATAACATAACATAACATAACATAACATAACATAACATAACATAACATAACATAACATAACATAACATAACATAACATAACATAACATAATATAACATAACATAACATAGCATAACATAACATAACTTAACATAACATAACATAACATAACATAACATAACATAACATAACATAACATAACATAACATAGCATAACATAACATAACTTAACATAACATAACATAACATAACATAACATAACATAACATAACATAACATAACATATCATAACATAACATAACATAACATAACATGCTGTTCAAGCAAGGTAACGACGCATGAGCAAGATAACGACGCATTTTTTGGTGCGTGCAGCCGGCTACATAGAATTATAAGACGTTATCACGTCAAAAAATAATAATAACATTAAAAGAACAGGTATTATTAACAAACTTGGTTTTATTTTAAATTCTTCAAGTAAATCAAATTAATAATAATCAATAAGAAGGCATATGCAAATACAAATACGTGAATTTATATTATATATGTACATATGCGCATATACATACACATATACGCTCACTTAAGTAGGAGAGAGCAAGATGTCGAACGTTGCCGTTCGTTTGCTTTGTCGTTCGTTCCGCGCTTTCGCCTGCAGTTTATTCAAGGTAACGGCAATGAGCAAGGTAACGGCACATGAGCAAGGTAACGGCAATGAGCAAGGTAACACGAATGAGCAAGGTAACGGCAATGAGCAAGGTAACACTAATGAGCAAGGTAACGACACATTTTTTCGTGCGTGCAGCCTGTTAAATCGAATTATAAGACGTTATCACGTCAAAAAAACACCTCACGTAATTTATGGACGCCCCCTAATTGGAGTACTCAAAATACATAAAAAATCGCCAAGTTTGCATATTAAAATGTCCCCATTATTATTGCAATTAGCGCAATTATTGTTAGTTAAATGCTGCAGGCATGCAATTCAGGGGTAGTAGATACAAGTATGTATGTATGTATGCACATCAATCTGGATCGTTTTGATAAGAAAAATTCTTACTGTAAAACTTTAGTATCCTTATAAAATTGCTTAATTGCTAGAGCAATGAGTTGAGAGACAAGTCTCAAACTTATTGAGCATTTTTTATTGTTCGTTTTATTGCAGAATTTTTAATAAAAAAACCAAAGAAGTAGCCCCTGCAACAATTTAGCGCCTCGCTCCAACGCTGGTCAGTTCTACGTTCCGATTTATATCTGGCCAAAGTCTACCACTTCCAAAAATGTATGGGGAATGTTTTATGTTGTTACAGCAAAAGCATTCTTACGCTTAATTTTACTGAGAAACAGTACCACACATATAGCACGCATTTGTCTCTATTTTAAGACATGAATCGTGCTACACGTCGACTGCTTAATATGTGCATTAGAGTGTTTGTTAGTGGTAATATCGACCAGCTTCAGTCCATAATTTTAGTAACTGGGTTTTCAAAATTCATTTTTAACAATGCTTACACAAAAGTACCTACATAAGCTACATATATATGTATGTATGTACGTGTACGCATACTACGACTCTACACATGCCGCAACGCCTACACACATGCTCACTTCTTAATATTTTTACGTAAACCTTTAGGATACTCTTACTCGCAATATAGGCAGTCGCACACTGGACAAACAAATACATCTCGCATACAATACTTTTTCCAGATCCGTAGGGCTCATCATTTCATTTCCATTTCACTTCTCATTCATATAATTTTGAATTTTTTGCCTCGTTTAACAATCTGCATATGTACATATGTATACATATGCATCGTCCAGTGTTTTTGCGGTGCAATATACCACTTTTTACTTTCCGCTGGTACCACTTGCTGCCACTTACCAATTTTCTGGTCACTTCCATTTTTGCACTTGCTGCCTCTATTCCACAAATAACCAAAAAATTTAAGACTATCTTTCAAGAATATCTCAAGGCTTCGTAGATTAAATTTTAAGGCTACACTTCTTAATGGAAACTAGTTTTATGCACTTTTCATAGATTTCACTCAAATTTCAAACATTTTTCATATATTTTTTCTTATTCAGTACACTTAAAACGTAGACGAATAAAATTTTCTGAGCTTTTCGCAGCCAAATAGACGACAAACTGAAAAACGGAAGAAACCAGGCAACGAAAGCAATTTGAAAGATGAATAAATGATAAAAGCCGCGCCAAGTAGAATATGCGAAAATTGCGAAACAAGGAAGTTAAAGAAGCCAAGTTAAAGAAATGATTTACTATGCAAATCTCTAGATCTAGTTGCTGCAGTTCATATATGAAATTTATCACAAGAAATATTTTTGCTGTAATTCAATATTAAAAATGAAAAATCAGTGTTAAAAATAAGATTTCGTCCCGCTTCTTTTTACACTTCACAAAAGGGTTAAGGAGCTGGCAAAGAAAGAAGGAAAACCGATAACAGCTGGTTATTGGATACAGACGTGGCGATTTTTATTGCTGATACAGTAGCGTGCCAAATAACGAGAAAATGAAATATACAACATTCCGTGTCTAGATGGCATTAATTTTTTTGCTGTATGTGGTTACAGGGCATTCTGCTGTTTCCGTGGCGCCGCAATCTTATGGCGGATTCTTATAGAACTCGACAAAAGAAAACGAAAGAAGGAGTCAAATTTTTTGATATCTCGCTTAGTTTTCGAGATATTGAATAAAAAAGGCCTTCAAAATGCCCTTTGGAAACTCACTATAATTTGCCACATTACACTATATATTTTTTAACACTTCACTAAAATTCACGAAATATACACTCACACGCGTGTTTTTACTTATTTTTATCCTTATATTCGAATTATTTTTATTAAAATAAAATGCAAATGCATTTGTACATACAGTCACTTTCCAATTTTAAACGCGAATAAGAAGAAGATTGGAATGACAACAGTATGGTGTTGCCGGATGCCTGCAAATGAAACAAAAATATGAACAAAAATTAAGTATTTAAGTTTAGTGTTAATGTTGGGGATGGGGGTTATTGTGCCTCCTTACTACATACACGCATATGATGTTTTAATTTTGGGTTCAGTGGTTTTAACACGGAAAGAAGTTCTACGCAAAAATACTGTGGATTGCGTAGCCGGTGTTGGACTGATGAGGGTTATTTTTTTGAAGCGCGGCCGAAGGCCGCCCACGCGAAAAAGAGTTCTACGCAAAAATACTGTGTTAATTAATTTAATTTAATTTGAATTACTTTATTATTTTTTGTGATACGCTTAATATCATTGTTTTTAAGTTTGAATGAGTTGTATGTTTTTATTTTCAAAATTATTTCTCAACTTAAAATTACAGCAAAAAATACTGCAGTTTTACAATGAACCTTCTACTGAACATCTCTGCATACGAATTTCGTTTTTATTTCAGGTGTATGCCAACATCAACTTTTCGCTAAATTAGAGAACTTTAACATTAAATTACTTAAAAACTAAGCGAGATATCAAAAAATTTTACTTATTCATTTCGTTTTCTTTTGTCGAGTTCTAAAAGAATCCGCCATTAAATTGCGGCGCCACGGAAACAGCTGTATTGCCTGGTTACAAGACATCTGCTAGTTGAGTTTCACATTTGGCCACAACTGAGAACAAATGGTTTTAAACACAAAGATAAACGTTCAAAGTTTAACAAAATTTCCCAAAAAAAAAAAAACACTAAAATTAATGAAAAATTATCAAAAATTAATGGAAAATCAAAATGTTCAATGATTTTTCGATATTCGCTCTCTCAAAAGACTTAAAATTCTCTTCGTGCACATATCAAGTAATAAATACAGAACGTTTCCTACTTGTCCGACTACAGAAACAATTATTTAGAACTGTGGTTCACGATTACATTTCCATTCACATTTCCTCGAAATTCACAATTGCAATTGCAGAATTTACAATATCAGTGCAATGTTTCAATCTTAATCAACAAACATACTTAGGGTTTGAGGACACACAGGAATGACGGGCAATGAAGCCGCGTCACAGTGATTCAGGTATATGGGCTAATCGGACAAAAATCACTACTCCTGTATTAAAGGGTGTTTTTTTTAAGGGTTAGGTTTTCAAGATGAAATAAAACGTATATAATTTAATGTTATGGCCAAGAATTTAGCTTTATTATAAAGATAAGGGTTTGCCATTATGTTTTAAAAATGATTTCGGGCAAGTGGCCGCCGCGGCTGGCTCGAATAAATTCCAGCCGAGAGGCCCAATTTTCGACCACTTTTTACAGCCATTGGGGCCGTATGTCAGCAATAACGCGCCGAATATTCTCTTCCAAGACGTCAATCGTCTCGGGCTTATCTGCGTGGACAAGCGACTTCACATAGCCCCACAAGAAATAGTCCAGCGGTGTTATATCGCACGATCTTGGAGGCCACGCCACAGTTTCCTTCAATAAATCGATTGTTGCGTTGGCTGTATGGCATGTAGCGCCGTCTTGTTGGAACCAAAGGTCGTCCACATCAACATCGTCCAATTCAGGCACGAAAAAGTCATTAATCATGGCTCTATAGCGCTCTCCATTGACTGTAACATTATGGCCGGCTTCATTTTTAAAGAAATATGGACCAATGATTCCCTCTGCCCATAGAGCACACCAAGCAGTGACTTTTTGAGGATGTAACGGCGTCTCAGCAATGGCTTGTGGATTATGTTCACTCCAAACGCGACAATTTTGCTTATTGACATACCCATTCAACCAAAAGTGAGCTTCATCGCTGAACAAAAACCATTATTTTCGAACCGCGCGAACCGAACTATTATTTTCGTAATAAATTTGCACGAATTGCAAACGTTGTTCAGGTGTAAGTCTATTCATTATGAAATGGCAAACCAAACTGAGCATAAATCAAGTGACAGCTGTCAAAAAGACCATCTACGAAAAAAGTAGTGCCAACTTGAAAACCTAACCTCTAAAAAAAACACCCTTTATTTGACAAAGTACCTAAAAAATAAAAATTGGGAATAAAGTACAACTTTACGCAAAAAAAGACCTATACCTTTAAAAACAGAACAGTTTAAAATATCTATTTATAACAAATTTGGAAAGGCACCTTTTGGGACCTTTTACCAAAAATAGAGTTTTCTAAAAATAATGACTACTTTACAAAAAAAAATTAAGAAAAATACCAAACATATATTAGGCTATTACGAAACGAGAATCAGCATGCAGCTCATCCTACTCGACGACAATGGCAACTGAACACATCGTGTTGCACCGCCCCATCTCCCAGAGCGGGCAACAAATACACGAAATATAGCTTGCGGGCAGTACGATCCAGCTACAAACAAGTAAAGAGTATCCGTAGGAGGGAGTCTAGTAGTTAACAGTTGACTTCACTTGCTGGCACACAACAGCATCCGCTGATAAAAGATATGCGGATATCGTTGTAATTATAGCAAGACGCAAGATCGAGAACAGTTTTTGTGACAAATGCAAAGAGCTTTAAACTTGAGGAAACGATGATGTGCTGGGATGGGTCTGGAAATAAACTCGTCCAAAACAGTCATAATTTCATTCACCATTAAAAGATTCTTACTAGGAATAAAGGAGATTAGCATGGCCGGGATTGCTATTGGATTGACGTTGTCTTGGATGGCAATCTTAACTGGAAAAGGCATGCGACGCAATCTTGTCCAAAGCAACAAAGACTCTCATGATCTGCAAATATTCATCCTGGAGTTGTAGCCTAAGAATCTTGAAATGAATATTCACATTGATAATAAGGCCAATGATAACATATGAAGCTATTACTTGGGTCGATACCCTCGCGAGTCCCTCTCTCAGGAATGACGGGCAATGAAGCAGCCAAATGATGGAGCTACGCTAGGCGAAGTCTTTACTGGTGGGGTATAATCAAAGGAGCTTCAGGCATCTCATAACCCTCCCTAACGATAAACTGAGAATGCTCACGGGCATTCTCACAGGTCACTGAGGATTGCATAGTCATCGGCCCAGGATTGGAATATAATCCACTGAGTCCTATCGTTTCTGCGACCAGTCCCCGGATACTCACACCCACCTTCTTCATGAATGTGACGACATAGTGCGTAGAAAGTAAAGACATCTTGGCCGGATGTGGACGGAAGAAAGGCACAATCGTCAGCCAAGCCCAGCTCCGTCTTAGGGTTATTTAAGGAACTGTTCCCTGTTGTTTAACTTATTTGAAAGTTCGGAACTAGTACTAAATTCGTCAGCGGAGATCTAGAACGCTTTGCATCAGTGTTTCAATAGTTCCGAACCAGTGTTAAACTCGCCAAATTATAGAAGAGAAATAAAACCCCACGAAACACTAAATGATAGAAAAGGTTTTTTCTAATAGCGGTTCCCTCTCAACGGTAGCCAACGAGAAACCTCTGAATGTATTTTTGAAAAGGAAAAGCTTCTTATAAAAAACCATCTGCCGTTCGGAGTCGGTTTTGTCCCTCCAAAAAGGAATCCAACAATCGATCAAGCAATTTAAACTTTATGTTCGTTGTTTGCTATTTTTTATTTGTTCCATTCAGTTGTGAGTTACAGGTTGTTAACAATGGAAGTCAGCAAAGACGAAATTCGCTACATTTTAAAGTTTTTCTTTGATGAAGACGAAAATGCAAGCCACGCCGCTGAAATTGTGAATGTTGTTTATGGTGCCGATACCGTAACAGCTAATTACGTGCAATTTTGGTTTCGTCGATTCCGTTCAAGCATCTTAGATGTTAACCCTCCGTTGGGCAACCGAGTCTGGCCAGACTTTTTCGACCTTGGACGTGAATTTAACTTATTTCTGTTAAAGCTAACGACTTGAGCTTTCGGTAGCTTCCTAAAATTTATAACATTTTGGAAAGGATACTCGAACAGAACGAAAAAATGTCAAACCCGGGTGCCCGGCGGAGGTTTTAAAAATGATATATATCAAAAGAAAATGTACCAGGTGTATAAGCTTAAATCCGCTGTTTTTTAGTAAAAAAAAACCTTTTTTTTATAGAAAGCAAAAAAATAATTTATTCAAAGTATTTGCCCTCGCTAGCTATACATTTTTCCCATCTCTCGGGCAATTTGTGTATACCACGCCAAAAGAATTCTTCATCTTTCGAGGCGAACCACTCGTCAAGCCATTTCCGGACGTCTTCGTACGAATCGAAGTGCTGTTCGGCGAGCGCGTGACCCATCGATGAAAACAGATGATAGTCCGAAGGGGCCAGGTCTGGCGGAGGTTTTAAAAATGATATATATCAAAAGAAAATGTACACCAATTATTGATAAGTTTTCTCTATTTATTTATTTATTTTGAAATTAGAATTATAATAATTTTTTAAAAACACAAAAAAAACGTGAAAGAGGCGCTAAATGGAGTAAAAAAATTCCATAAAATATTATTTTTGATCTACTTAAGACTTGTACTTTATTATACCAAAATTCAATGGTCTATAAAACTGCATACCCGAAATTTTTCTAAAAATTCCTGAGTAGAGTTTTAAATTTTGATGCAAATTTGCCGAATTTTTTTAAATTTTATACAAATTTCGAACCTTTGCTTTACATGATTTTTGTTGTTGTATGGGCTCAATATTTATAAAAAACTTATCAATATATGGTGCACACTTTCTTTTGACATTGTCTGTATACAAGGTGAAGTCCAAAATAAACAGGACTGAGCTAAAATAGAAACGACAGAAGCTTTGTTCTGATAACTTCGAGTTCATTTATTCAAAATAGTCCCCTCTGGCCTCGATACACTGTTTTGCGCGATCTAAAAGCTTTTCGAAAGAGTGTTTCAGGTCATTGACCGGAATGTCCTGCAGGATGTCGGTACAAAGATTTTTGGATGGCCTCTACGGATACAAAACGTTTTTCTTTCATGGTCAAGTGAAATTTTTCGAATAGGTAGAAGTCACAGGGAGCCATATCAGGCGAATACGGTGAGTGATTGATGGTTAAAATGCGATTTCTAGTCAAAAAATCAGTCACAAGAGTGGATCGATGAGATAGTGGATTGTCACGAAATAAGTGCCAGCTTCCCCCTTTGTGGTATTCAGGGCGAATTCGACGAATGCGATACAACAAACGCTTCAAAACGCCAAGATAGAAAATTGGATTGACGGTTTGGCCCCTTGGCATGAAGTCCTTGTGGACAATTCCCTTGGAATCGTAAGAACAAATGAGCATCGACTTGATTTTTGACTTCTCCAAACGCGATTTTTTGGGTGCTTGCTCGTCTGGGGTCTTCCATTCGTCACTTTGACGCTTAGTTTCGGGTTTATGTTGGATATATTCAACTCCGATTCCGTGAATTTCAACAATGGTTTCGGTTCATTTTTGATAAATGTACAAACAATTTCGATGGAGTTTTCGGTGATTACTGATTTTGGGCAGCCCGTATGTTCATTGTCATTTATGTCTTCACAACCATCGCTGAAACGTGTAAACCACTCATGAACTCTGGCAGAAGATAGACAATTATCGACATATACTTTTGACGTGATAACGTCTTATAATTCGATTCAACAGGCTGCACGCACGAAAAAATGTGTCGTTACCTTGCTCATTAGTGTTACCTTGCTCATTGCCGTTACCTTGCTCATTGCCGTTACCTTGCTCTTTGCCGTTACCTTGAATGAACTGCAAGCGAAAGCGCGGGGCGAACGACAAAGCAAACGAACGGCAACGTTCGACATCTTGCTCTCTCCTACTTAAGTGAGCGTATATGTGTATGTATATGCGCATATGTACATATATAAATTCACGTATTTGTATTTGCATATGCCTTCTTATTGATTATTATTAATTTGATTTACTTGAAGAATTTAAAATAAAACCAAGTTTGTTAATAATACCTGTTCTTTTAATGTTATTATTATTTTTTGACGTGATAACGTCTTATAATTCTATGTAGCCGGCTGCACGCACCAAAAAATGCGTCGTTATCTTGCTCATGCGTCGTTACCTTGCTTGAACAGCATGTTATGTTATGTTATGTTATATTGTGTTATGTTATGTTCTGTTATGTTATGTTATGTTGTGTTATGTTATGTTATGTTGTGCTATGTTATGTTATGCTATGTTATGTTATGTTATGTTATGTTATGTTATGTTATGTTATGTTAAAGTATATTATGTTATGTTAATGTTGACTCATTCTCTATATCCATACAAAATATCTATCAAACAAATAAAATTAAAATTTTCTTTTGAAAAATGCAACCATTCAATCAGTATTTTCTTATGACGTTATCACGTTAAACTATCGTCAGTAAACCGACTTTACAGACAACCTCTTTTTTCATCAATTGAAATGTTTCGGTAAACGTTTTGCCGATTTTAAAACAAAATTTGATATTAACTCTTTGTACCGATGACATAGACATACTGACACTTTAGACGCAATAACTTCGCTTCCACTGAACCGAATGTCACCAAGCTTTTACTGGAAGTCAGCTAGGGATGTAATATAACTTCTAACGCACTAACTCATTAAAAAGTTGGCGTCATCAAAACCATTTTATGATGCCAGTGTTGTTTATTTTGGACTGCACCTTGTATAATAAAACTACGTTCTAACTCATACTCTGTCTGTGGTTGTTCTTGTTGTAGCAGCATAAGCATTTCCCATACATGTACCGGGAATGTTGCTGGAGTGACAGTCCTTGGCCGAATATAAGTCCTGGCCGTTCCCCGGTTACGTAGAACCGACTGTACTCGATAGGTTGCAGCATTAGCGTCTCCGGTTCGATATTTGTGAGAGATCAGAAAAACTGCAGTCTATTTTTTTTAGTTATTGTGCTTCGTTTATTATTTATTAATTTAATAATTTACATTTTATTAAAAAGTCCAATGTAACACAATAACTTACTTCCTTTGTATTCGAAAACACCACCTTATCTTCCAGCCCGACGTTAACTAACAATCGTCTGCATCAGAAACCGTAGTTGATTAACTGCGGCAGTCAGGTGTGAGACGGGTGATTGTTTTTTTTTTTTGCTTTGACACCGTTAAACTCTGCGAGCAGAGGTGGCTACTCGCAACACGAGTAGCGAAATGGCGAAATCCTACTGGTTTTGAACCAGAAATTTCATTCACTAGTTCAGGTTCTCCCTGCAGGGTGATTACCACATTGAATACATACGTACATATACTAGTGTTTATAAATATTGTAATGGCATTTATAATGCATTTACGTGTAGGTATGTTTAGTCTACAAAATAAATACATGTATATATTTATTTGTAAGTATTTAAATATAAGTATCATGTTTGCAGTGGTAAACACTAAAGTATGTTTCTCATGTTACACAATTACTATATTATATAGGTATATTGTATACTTCCATATACAAACTAAAATATTGTTTCCATAAAAATATCCAATTTTTAAATAAAAATATTCTTGGGCCTTCTCATATTTGTATACTTAATTTAATACTATTACAACTACAATTCAATGTTTTACGATTCTAATGTATAAACCTAAAATACTATTTACACTTGGTACTCTTATCCAGCAGTTTCTTCCAAAGATCAAACTGTTCATTTGACTTGACCATATGTACACTGATTAATTTGCGTATATTGCACGGATTGAATGCAATACGTCGATTGAGGAACTCATTGGCGTGTACGCGCTTGATACCAAGCTGTTGCGCAACGATTCCCGTTGTGAACACGTCCTCCAGCTTCAGATATACCTGCGCAAATAAATTACCATTAATGTCATAATCAAATCTAATACGCTGCTACTGCTATACACATTCAAAATCTATGGGTAAAAAGTGAAAAATCGCCCACCCACCTGTTGGAGACAGCGGTTATATAGTGAATGTATGACATCGCTTGTTATGAGATACGCTGGACCGGTGGTGAATGGTGGAAACAGTGGCTGACTGAACTGATCAGTCGATACGTAGTATTTCGATTTTTTATTGCGTATGGGTTTCCATTGTTTTGCCAAGCGCCCGTATATGACACGCTTCTCTTTGGCATGGTTATCTATGAATTGCAGCAGCTTTGGCACATTGATAAACATATCATCGTCCGTTTTCAATATGAATTTCGCCTGCTGACAATGTAGATCGACCCACTCTAATGTGGAAATAGTTTTCAGCGTCAAATTGGTATACGAATCGATGAAATTGCCACGTATCATATCACCATAAATGAAATTCTCTATACTCAGTTCCTTGCTTACAGTCTCATTTGTGGTGCGTCCCAAGACGAATGCTATTGATACATCACGACGTGTGCCATAGTGCGCCCAAGTTTGTCGTATGGCAAGACGTGCCTCGGCGTGGTTTAGCGCTGACGAAATAAGTATCAGTAACTTTATATCTTCAC
The DNA here is from genome assembly GCF_027943255.1 of Anastrepha obliqua. NCBI lineage: Eukaryota > Metazoa > Arthropoda > Insecta > Diptera > Tephritidae > Anastrepha > Anastrepha obliqua. Next base: position 102,846,966 of record NC_072896.1, on the reverse strand, counting down.
CTTGATTTGGACAAATCTTTGCGAAATTAATTTCCTCATTTAAGTGGCCCGGCTCGTAGATTTCGCTCGTTGGTATACCTTTTGTATGGTCGGAATTGTTGCGTGGCACCGGATGGTTTTTGTTAGAACTCACTTTTGGTAACGCTTTCACTTTACTTATGGTTTGTTTAGTCTCTACTTTGGATGAAGCTTGATTTTCAACAGTGTTTTGCTGAACAGCGCTGCCACTACCAGGTCGCTTAATTGTCATCACTACGGATGGAGGCAATGCACCGTCATCGGCCGCTTCATCGTTATCGTCATCTTTGTCTTCTCCTTTGGGTGTCTTAATATTCGCACTTTTTTCAGGTAGCTTCTCGCTGCCCTTTGAATCTTTAGTGGACACTGCAATGTAAGCAAAAAACAAAAATATTATTTGAAAAATATATTTTTCTAACCTCAATTCACTTACATTTCTCATTCGCCGTTGGTGCTGCTGTGATGTTCTTCAATATCTTGTCTGCATTTTCGATAAACTTTTGCAAATTCGACGTTGGTATCATGACATCCGAATCCAGTATTTTGTTTAGATTGCTACCTGTGTCACTGGGCTTTTCGTTAGTTTCTTTTTGTTTGTCTAGCTGAGCTTGCGGCTGGGCCTTTGATTGTTCTTGCGCAGCACCAACGTTATTGGTGCCAGTAACGTTCGGGTAGTTTATACTGCCGGCGACTAAATTGATGAAAAAAAATTAAAATTAAAAAAACGTGCTAAAATATTCAAAAAGGTATTTACTTTAAAGTCAACTTTTTTTAATAACTAAATTAAAGAGAACTGGAGGTAAATTTAAATATAAAAATTAGATTTCCAGAGAGGATCTACTATTTCTCAACCAAAAAGTGGACAATCGGTGGAAAAAATAAAAAAAAAATGTATATCAACAATTAATATCCTTTATCAATCTGTTTTTCTTACTATAAAAAGCACGCCTTAAAGTATTTGTGTTCACTCTTATCCAGGCGAAATTCCCCATTACTCCATTTTTCCCCTATTCCTCATGAAGGAGAGGAATGAATAGCACTCCGCGCTGAGTGAGCAATAACGGGATTCAACAACCGAAAAGATCTGCCCCTACAACAAAACCGCTACAAGGATGATAAATACCAGATTTGCTTGTTACGTATGGTGAAAAACAGCTTTGGCTTAGTGAAACACAAAACGATAGACGTCGGCATATCTGTCAAGTTCGCTCAGAGCCGAATAACGGTTTGCTAGGCAGTACACCTCTAAGAATATTTTCACCATGCTTCTAATAGGCTTTTTCTTGTGTCCATTGCTTTAGTGTAAGCCATATTAGCCAATTGAACCCTGACCCTTTTCATTAGCACTAGAAATGCAAAGCTGATTTTATTTAATTAAAATAAGTTAAGAACTCAAACCGATGCTCCTACAAGGTTGTTAAGTGCTCCAGGCCACTAATCCACTCCCCTGTTCAGTATGAGAATTATGCTACCTCTTCACTATGAACACCTATCGATAGTTTATCAAATACTATTTTCATTATCACTGATGCGATAGTTTTGAACCTATAATTTTTAAAATGCATCAACCCCTTTCATTTCGAAATCATAATGTAAAGAAATGCTCCTGACCTTAGACTCCTGTTTAGTATGGGAATTTGGGTTGTTGTTGTTGTAGCAACAGTAAGATATAGTTCATTCCCATGACAGCCGGTTCTACGCCACCGAAATGACTCGGGGTTTTCCCGACCAAGGGCTGCCGCCCCAGTAAACTAGCCCTGTCTAGTGTATCATGGGAATTTGGGTATATTAGGTTACCTCTTTACTAAAAGCAACTATCGATAGTTCATCGATGGCATATCAAAAACTCTTAATTTTTATCGCTGGCGCTGTCATAGTTTTGGATTAATAATTTTTAAACATTTCAATACCTTCAAAAAAAAAAAACGCAAAATTTGATTTCTCTCAGCTAATGATCCCCTTAGCCCGATCACTCTTTAGTAGTTTTATAAACTACATTTTTTTCTTCCAACTCACCCAAAGCATTGTCAATATTTTGCACTTCTGCATCTTCAAGCAATTCGTTGCCGAAACGCTCCATTTCATCATCATCCGGCGCCTCATCATTTACAGCGTCCACATCGATTGTTGGTTCTCGATGCTGATGCTGCTTCTTTGCTGTGTTTGCCGCAGGCGCTTTGGCTGCGCCAGTGCCTATAGCTGTTCCAGTCATAACAGCTGCCTTTTTATTCATTTTCAGAAGTGTTGAGCCACCTTGTGGCGTTTCTAAATGGTTACTCGCTGCTGCAAAACCACTGTTATCAATGCCATTGCCAAATGAGAGTGCAGCATCGTTAAATTTACTCAGGTTAGCTGCCGCTAGTTGTTGTAAATGCACATTTGCGCCGCCGGCATGTTCAGTAATGGAGGCAGCATGCAAAGCGTGTGGTGACGGTGGTGTTAGTGTTGCATTTGATGAATATGAGGCGTAAATGAAAATGGTTAGGACGACTATGCTCACCACGAGCAGGAAACGAACTACTCTTATATTATGTATGCTGCCCATAGCTGCTATTGGTTTTGTTGTAGTAGCTTGCCTATAGTTGAATCTCATTAATAAATTTACTTTTTGACTGGAAAAGTTCTTTCTCAATTTGACTGGAAAAGTTCTTTCTCAATTTCTTTCAATTTGCTTGAACTAATTTGTAAAATATTTTTATATTAGCAAATTGTGGCTGCTATTTTGAATACATTGCCAAGTATTGATGTTTTTTGATTCGTTTACTTTTTAAAAGTTTGCCAAGTCCTTGAGAAATTAACTGTTTATAAAATAGTTGTTTTTTGTTATATTTTTATTTTGTGATCCTGAGTTTTGGTGTTGAGTTTTAAATTAGCGAACCGGAATGTCGTTGTCTTTTATGTTGAATTTCAACTACTTGGGATATGCTGAAACCCAATCAATATCAATATACGGCTTGGCTTTTATATGCATAATTCTTCTGCTTCAATTATTCTCATCTGCCCTGCTCTCCTGTTGCGATGCTTAAATGCAGTTGTGATACTTTAAAACTGTGTAAATGTCCTCTTAAAACCAGTTTAAAAGTCCTCTATGGCCGGCTGATTGTTGCTGCGTGGATTTATGAATTCTTACGTGTTGATTAACTAGAAAAGAAAAGTAAATGATTGTAAATAAAAAATGCATTTCTTGACGGTTTAAATAGAAATACATTAACAAAAACCAAAACATTTGTAAGTGTAGTTAGAGAGGATAAATTAGGTTATGCATAACATTTCTCCAAACAGCTAATTTTTTTATATTTGAAGCTTGTGAGCGAGGCTCACGGGCAAGAATTTTTTATTTCGTTTATTACAGAAAATATTTATTTTTTTTATGCCAAAAAAAGTTTAAGTTAATTTTCTGCACGAAAATTGTACCAGATGCAGTGTACTCTCTCCTAACGGACACCTCCTCTAAGCGGATAAATGTTTCAGTCTCTTAGGTGTCCCCTTAAGAGAGAGTGTGTGTACAGTGTACTTAGTTAATGGTCACGCTCGTGCTTGCATAGCCTGCGCCTAAAAGTGTCTTATCAAAATTACTTACAACGGCACGGAAAATGGTGAAATTGAGTCAACTCCGTTTTGAAGCCATTTCTATGGATTTAAATACAACAACAAATTCAAGGGTATCTAACAAACAGCACGGGAATGCGTTGATATTTGATATTTAAGACTAGAAATGAAAAGAGTGAGAAAATACGTTTCTAATGATATCTTAGAAGTCAAATCGGTCAAGATTTCGCTGAGTTATTCTAGTTTTACTTGAACCAATGTTCCAAAAAAAGTCAAAAATAGCTTCCCTAAACACATTGCATTATGCAGAAACTCGTCTATTATTTCTTAATTTATTTATAAAAACTTAAAATACATTTCTAAATAATTTTTTTAAATTTTATTTTAAAAATTACATTTTTGGAGGAGATTTAAAATCAGTTGATCTCACGTAAATTTTAATAGTTTTGCGAAATATTTTCTCGGAAGTCAGAGGCGAATCATTTTTTTTATATTTTTTAAATCTAATTTTATTTATAAAAATTTTATTTTATTTATTTATTTTATTTATAAAAATAAGATAATACATATCTCATGCACTTTTAAATCGGTCGATCTCACGTAAATCTTACCAGTTTACCGAAATGTTTTCTGGGAAGTCTTAAATTATAATAAATTTTAAATTCCGATGGAAAAACAATACCGATTTTTGTTTTTATATAGAGAGTCATGCACCCTATTAAACATGCATATATATGTATGTATTTCTAGTCACTTTTTCGAATATTTCGGATTCTGTCTAAATGAAATTTTCATCATAATTTAAAATTTTTTTAAATTTAATTTTGGGTCACCTTGTATTATTTACTTTTAAAAAGGCATCCCTATCTATCAGCTTAGCATAATACCGTATTTATCTAACCATTCTAGTATTTGCAAAATCGCTTATAAAAATAAAGCAAAGGTAAAGTAAGAAACATCAACACTCGTCAACGAAAATAAACTGGAATTGCGGTCAAGAAAACTTGAAGCACACTGAATATCACCCGGGGCTATAAACGTGCGCCATTGGAGAATGGGAAGTGAGTGAGAAAATATTAAAATAAATAAAAAGTGAGAAATAATATTTTGGCGCCTATTTGCAAACAATTTTTTAAAGATCTCAAAACTTATAATATTGTCCTGGGTAATTCAGTCAATAAGGCAAAATTACAAACAAAAGTGCAATAACATTAGAAGTCGGTCACTTAAAAAACAATTAAAAATCAATTTAGTTTTACTAGAAATATTTTGACTTCTTTTTAGTTGCTTTCAACCGTCATATAAATACATTTTACCTTTTTCGCCCTTCTTGCTTAATTACTCGCATGTGTATGAATATATAGGTATATAACCTTGTAGGGAAAACCTTAACTGGTGAAACGAATATTGCCACCATTTCACCATTTACAAGCCATTCCGCTACTAAAATTACGACTGTCTTTATAGCAATTTCGTATTAAAATTGAAAGAAAGAAATGAAAACTGAAAAGAAAAAATTGAATTTTTGACACATTCCGACTGCTGGCTTCATATACACTCAAAGTCAAAATAAAATACACACGAAATTTTTTTACCAGTTTTGACTAATTTAATTTTTTTTAATATTCATTAATTTCTTTTAAAAATATCGTTTATTCTACAATAAACATCAGTTTAAAACTTTGCACAGAATTCATTAATATTCGAAAAAATTTTAATAAGAAATTAAAAAAAATAATTTTTAGTACGCAGTTTTATAGCCTATTAAATTTTAGTATAATAAGTTTCAAGAAAAATTTTAGTTGATTTTCGATAATTTTTTTCCTAATCACGATGCACATTTTCTCCATATAACAAATGCATAACATATTTTTATATCTGAATTTTGTTGGAGGTTTTAAGTATAATAAGATGTAAACTTAAAATTAAAAAAAGCAATTAAAAAAAAAGGTTGTGTAGCGTAGTACACATAACAGAAGTGAAACTTTCAAGGGCAGGCAAAAACAGAGGGAGCGATCCGAGAGAGAATGAGAGAGAGAGAGAGAGAAAGAATATATATCTAAATAAATTCATATTTGCAGAGAATACAAATAGACAAAATTTACAAGTAAATTCCCCTTCATCGCTCGACATATTGACAACTCGTACTTTTACGATATATAGTTGCATTGCGTGCGGACAAGCCACTGACGATTCGACCCGTGTGCGGAGGCCCTAACTGCGTTAATTCCTAAACATTCTTCAAATTGAATCTGCCTTGTGAATATCTAACAGCGACATTGAAATAAAATTTGCTTCGGCATAAGTGTCTTGCTTTTACCTAATAGCACTGCTTACATACTATACACAATAGAGCAAGCGCATCCAACTTTGCACTAAACATCAATCGGCTTTTTATAATTAAAATAATACAAAATATAAACTGTCAAATATCAGACGGTTAACAGCAAATAATCAACCGAAAATGGATGGATTTATGATGGAAAATTACTATAAAATATATAAGGTATATCTCTCTCTCCTTTTCCTCTACGTTATATCTTTTTTCTCTCTCGCGGAACGAAAATACCCAAAACGTTGCATGGCCTTGAAATTTTACTCTCTATTCTCGCTCGTCCATCAACGTCTAAGAAGTTTCACTTCAAAAATATTTTGACATTTATTCAATGTTGGAAATAATGGTAGATCATCAGTTCAATTTGACTTCAATAATTAAAAAAAAATAATAATTTATTATTATTATTATATGAGCGGACATGTTTTTCAAGAATGAGCATTTTTTTATAATACAAAAAAAAAATGTTTCTACAGAAAAAAAAATTTTATTGATTTTTGGAAAACAGGAGGCCACCACAGATTTTTTATTAATATATTACTTTTTTTATTAATAAAAAGTTCTGACTACGCTCCGTAATCCCTGCGAGTTTCATAATGAGATCCCCTTAATTTTTTGGATTATTTTCAAACCACTCGTATATTAAGCTTGCTTCGATCGAAGCGTCATTACGTCCATTACGTAAGTAGAAGTGCTGTGTACCGCTAGTTATCATATTACTCGTCTTGAAAGTCTATACACTTTTGCTCCCAAAGAAACCAGTTATCAAAACATTTATTCCATCCGAAAAAGGTATCTCAAAAATATGATACTTCAGCATTCTGGTGCTGAAAAATGTTCACCACGCATTTCACTTTTGACGAAAGAAGTCATTAGACGATAAATCAGGTGAAAACGGGCAATGACTCAATAACTCGATATTTTTCTACTTCAAGTAATCAATTGATTGAGCTGCTGTGTGAAAGGTAGCGTTGTCGTGGTGAAGTTCGTTTGGTGGTGTTCGTTTTATTTTTTTCTGATTCTCACCATGGGATTTTCAGTGCTAGTTTAAACTCTAATTAAACTAAATTTATTTAATCGTAGTCAACATTTAAATGATGTCGGCATATCTGTCAAGTTCGCTCAGAGCCGAATAACGGTTTGCTAGGCAGTACACCTCTAAGAATCTTTTCACCATGATTTATTATATTCACCTCCACTGAAATGAACTGTAATTTGTATGTGTTTGTTTGAGCTAATTTAACATAAAAGCGAATAATAGCAATGTGTAAAAATTTTTATTAACTTTTTTGGATACAACATGAAATCTGCAAATTTTTCATAGATTTTTTTCGTAATTCTATCCATAAGTGTTCCATCGAAAAATAAGAGAAAGACACTCCAATCGTTCTATTAATTTAAATAACATACATACCAGGTGCGGCTATTAAATCACGAGATTGACGCTGCTATAGAAGAAGCTTGGTACGGACAGTCTTTTACCACGAAGCCTTCGCTTTCGAATGCACTACCTCTCTCGCCTCTCGTTTATGTAAACAAACTAGAATAACCATAGCCTGCATTGGCATTAGAGTTCTTTGTTTTGTCTCCCCAGAAAAATTTTAGGAGTCACAATAGCGCTAGACAATTCGTCGGATCATTTTGCATTGTCTGTCATGATATTTATAGCCAAGCAAGTACAACACCCCAGCAGTGGAACTTTTAGTTGTTTAAAAATAGCGACCATCGTAACTGTTTTCTACATACGACGCTTATGAGTTATTATTATTCGAAATGAATTGCTTTAAATGCATTAACAGAAATAGAACGGCTGATGAATCTACTTCACAGCGTAAGTGTCATTGCACGGTAAATGGCGAGATATAAACCAGAGATTTAAAGCATTTGACTACAAAAATTTCATTGATGGATGATTGCTCTTGGCTTTTATGTAACTAACAATAAGAACTTATTTGTTCACAATTTTAGTTTTTTTTTATGATTTCAAGTTTCATTATTGAATAATTGAAACTCTGATATAACTACTTTTTTTCATAATAAAATATCTCTTTCCAAAAAACGCACCAGTTGAGTACTAGTGGGTAGGTGCTCATACATATATAAGAACAATTTAGATAAAGAATGACGTACTTTTCCCCCTCGAATGATTGAATAATCCCCACAGTAAGAATTGGAAATCCCTTAGTGGTGGTAATTGCTGTGATCTATGACATGATAACATCATTGTACGAAGTTGAGTGCATTGTGCGCTGATTGGGTGAAAACCATTTCAAGTTCTACAAAAATTACATTAAACACAACAACTATCTGAACCAAGGCATAGCAACAAAGTAGCAGTGGTAGGGAGATACCAATAATGGTGTGCAAAGCTGGAGCGTTTAGGTTCCTTCAGCAAAGTTTCTTATTTTGATCCCTAGAATATGATTTTCACAGAGCAATGGGCGATTTTTTTGCCTTCCCACAAAAGACACTAAAAGTTCGACCCAAATTGGGGGACATCAGAATTCGTTTTAGAGGTATGGTTCCTTCGGCGAAGTTTCTTATTTTGATCCCTAGAATATGATTTTCACAGAGCAATGGGCGATTTTTTTGCCTTCCCACAAAAGACACTAAAAGTTCGACCCAAATTGGGGGACATCAGAATTCGTTTTAGAGGTATGGTTCCTTCGGCAAAGTTTCTTATTTTGATCCCTAGAATACGATTTTCACAGAGCAATGAGCGATTTTTAAATCGACCCGCCCTAATGTACTATATCTATGTATGCATACAGCTCACATTAATCATCTCCTATATTCGCCTCAAAGTTCCAAAAATATTCTGCAGAGTCTTGCTCTTGAAAACTCTAAGAAGCTCCTCCTCTTATTTGTGGCGTGCGTCTTATTGTTCCAAAAATGGAGGGACCTACAGTTTTAAGCCGACACTGAACGGCAGATATTTGTTATGAGGAGCTTTTTTATGGTCATTGCCATTGCCTGCCGAGGGACGACCGCTATTAGAAAAAAAACTTTTTCTTTATTTTGGTGTTTCACCGACATTCGAACCTAAGTTCTCTCTGAACTCCGAATGGTAGTCACGCACCAACCATTCGGGTACGGTGGCCGCGGGAATGATAAGAGACCTTTAAAACGTGATTTTTGTTCGACGAGAGAAGACTTTACTACTCAATTTCCTGCCTAGACCAAAACAGCTCTCCTCTCCGCTGGATTTCAAGGCTGATATTAGTATCTGTGTTAATAAACAAAGTTTCTTACTGAAGACATTAATTTACATAGATATTATTCACAATGAATGTGTTCTGAATTGTCAATGTCAATTTCACAGAATCGACAGATGACGGTCTCAGAAAACCAATTTTGTTAAATATCTTAGGCTACAATGGTCTGTAAAGTACCAGTTAAAAGTCTTAAGTCTACTCTGTTAAGCGAAAGTACTTTATCATACATTTTTTTGTCCAGCGTTAGGAATTGTTTCGCTTGTCGCTGACCGATAGACCTTCGTCGGTGTTCAACGAATTTCTTCTTCTCCCACTATCTGAAAAACTCGTTAATGTGACCTTTTGTAAATCCACAGAAATACTCAGTACCAATTAGAGGCATGTTTGCCCCTTTTTTAGCTAGATTATCAACTCGTTCATTAGCGAAAGAAATCCGGTCAAAGAAATCTGACAACTCCATAACTGACAAGGCCCATTTCAAACACATAATAAACCACACATAACTGGCTTTCAGTAAAATTAACGAAATTTATAAGAACAGAAAGAAAAGAAAAAATAATTATTAAATAGCCAGGAAAAATTACTAAAAAAAGTTTGAAATGTCTGAAAAATCATAATCATAATCTGAAACTTCTGAATCTTTCGGTAAACTTCTTCGTATGGTCGTTGGCTTACAGTAGAGTCCCCTCTTCAAAGTTACATCAAAGACAACGGCTGTGATAGAGTAAACAACACATACGCTGAAGTGATTGGAAGTAGTTTGTTTTAAGGAAGAGAACTAATTTCACCACTTCAGTTCTTCATAGATGCTATTTGTGCACGGAAGAACAATAAAATAGCTTGACAACTATTGGTTTTAACAAGATGGCGCGCTGCTGCATACAACCCATCCAATAATCGATCTCTGCAATCTTAGTCGGGTAAATCAGCGTTATCAGCTGTCTTGGCTATTTCGGAGCTGGAATTTTCTCCATTCTCCATTTTCCCACCCTCAGATTATCATTTGTGTGCCGTCACGCAGAAATTTGTTATTGGAATAAAGTTAAAGTGAATAAAGGTCTAAGGCCTGCAAAGTGCACTTGATCAGTTTTTGAACAGAAAATACAGTTCTACACAAATGGAATGAAAGCTGTAATAAAAAAGAATAGAAAAATGTATGCAATATGCATCATATGGGTACAAAACAAAAATTAAAAAAAAAAAAATTTTTTTAAATTAAAAACAAAAAATAAAAAAAAATAAAAAAAAAATTATAATAAAAAATTAAAAATTGCTAAAATTTATTATCAACCTTTCTAGACTGCCCAATACACGTATATTGTAGGTTAATTGAATTACAAATTATTTATTAAGTAACTAGAAACACGTACGACTGCGGGCTGTGCCAAAATGTAATATTTGCTCAACTCTCAAATTACGCCGTACCGCGTACTTCTGACACACATGACAGTCGATTTGTACCCGATACTAGAGCTACTATGTTGCAGTATGAAGTTTTAGTTTTCAACCAAATATCAAAATATATTATAAGTCTAAATATAAAAGGATCATATCAGCGGACATATTAAAAATATTTTGAAAGTGGCTAAGTCATATATTTCTTGTAGTTGCGTTTTTAGTTAGGAAAGGAGTTGCCATCGTGTGCTATATTAGTGTGGGCCGACTGCTGGAATTAATTAGCTATTTTTGCTTTTTCTTTCTTCTTTGACTTCGATCACTTTCATAATTAACAAAAAACGATTTTCTACTGAAATAACAACCATCTTCTCATTTTCAATGATAACGCAAACATTTTAGTAAACATACTTAGATTAAGTTAACGTGATATCAAATGACTAATAAGCAAATTTTGTTTTATTTAGTGTACTTAGGCCACTTTCATAACTACGGGCATGAGTATCGGGTGTTTTTCTTAGCAGCATGAGAACTATCGATAACTATGGTTTGACAGCTGACAATGACAAACTGTGTTAACATTTCTGTTCAGTAAGGTTTGGCAAGTGTATTCTGCCATGAAAAAGCTCCTCATAAAGCACCATTTGCCGTTCGGAACCGGCTTAAAACTGGAGGTCCCTCCATTTATGGAACCATATGAATGCCCACGCCACAAATTCCTCCTCTGTCAAACACCTAGCAGAAGTGTACGCGCTAATTATTTATTTATTTTTATTTAAGGTTTCGCAAGTCATCATGAATCGTTTAACGACAGAGCAAAGTCTAAAAATTGTGGAAATTTACTTTGCAAAAAATAAATCTGTTCATGAAGTTCATAGCGCGAAGTGTTGAAGAAGATCCTGAAATGTCGATCCTCAACTTGTTGGCCGCTGTCCTTCGACTAAGTGGAAAATTTTATGTAAAATACAGCTCGTGCAAGAATTTAAGCCAAATGACCATCGTTTGCGTCGCATTTTTGCTGATTAAATTTATTTTCAGATTTATTGGACGACAAAGTAGTCAAAAACTGGACTGACAAAGTAGACCGTGTAACTCGTAGCCGCAGCAGACATATTTATTTATTTATTTAATAACCTAAAATTATAATATTTCATACAGACTATGAAAAACAGATTAATGCTAAACAATTCTATTAATCTGAATTAAAAATATATAATTTACTTATTTCGTTTTAATGTAAAAGAAGCCAAGGTGGTCGCTTCTTAACACATCAGTGCCAAAAGACCGCAAAGACCTGATTCAAGCCAAGGCCGGGTAGACGTACAGAAAGTGGTCTGCCGTCTCATCCTCCTACCTTTTCCGTGTGCTTTTCAACCATAGAAAGTGGGCCGTCATCAGTTCAACCAGCTGCCTACAGTCCCTTCTGCTTACTGACAGGAGGATCTGCGACTGTCGGTCAGACAAGACAGGTAATATCAGTTTTGTCCATCTGCAGCCTCTCTCAGCCTGCCAGGCTCGCTTGTGGGTTAGAGGAACCCGTCCGCTAACCGTGGCTTTGATGGCTGCAGAAGGGAGTGGCAGAACGGGCTCCGGGCCGAGGAAGTAGGCTTCAGAGCCCATCCTAGCTAAAGTGTCAGATATCTCGTTACCCGCGATACCCACATGTCACGGGACTCATAGAATTCATTTAGTAACACTTTGAAGTGGTACTTTGAGGAAGAAAAATCTAGGCCAATAAGATTTGAGAACATATTAAATTCTCTCAAAGTTCTAGAAATCGTAGCATTGAAAGCATAATTAGTTTTAACCATCTCTAACCAGAAAATATCATGATTTCGTAAGCTTCGCCAGGGAATATTGAAATTACTTTTCTCAAGTAGCGATGGGAAGTCAATCACCCCACTTATGAAATCGAAAACGAAAGTGGTGGAGAGAATAGTTCTTCTAATATCTAGTATTTTGATAATTTTATAAGAAGGAATTGGATCAGTGAAATGCAACGAACGCAAAGCATAACGGACAAAGACTTTCTGGACATGTTCAAACCTACTAATATGACAAGCATAATATGGTCTCCAAATAAAGACGACGAGCTGGAGTACTCCGAACGCACAAGAAAGATATACTTATAACAGTTGTAGAGTGTGTGAAACAACAAAGTCCGTACTAAAACGTCGGATAAAAGCAATGACTTTGCAATGCTGTAATTTACATGTCTTTGAAAAGAGAATTTAGTCTCTCTCCCACATCGAGAGTATACCATACCAACACATTAATCATTTCACTTGGATTGGATAATCTAGAACTACCAATACCAAGCTATGCCGAATATCATATACGAAAAATAAGTGCCATGAAATTATCTGCCAGATAATAATAAAAAATTGTCCAACAATATTTCTGTTTTGTATTATCATTTTAAGTTCTCAAGCTGTTAAAAAACACCCTTTAAGTATGAAATCAAATAGAAATGAAATTAAAAATACTTTTTATTTTATTATATTATAATTATACTTTTATAACATTTTTATCATTCAATATCCACAGGTCCTTATTATAAAAATACTTTTATAAATTCTTAACAATTTTTTTTTTTTTGAATCCTGAGCCCTAACTGAAACTTTGAAGTCCGCTTTAAAAAATTCTCACGTGCTGGTGAGAAATGTAAAATGCAGTTTCACTACAATTTAACTGTAGTTTTTTAGCGCATATTTGTCAAGTGATAAAAAAAAACACGAAAATTTTGTTGAACTGTATACAATTTGAAGTGCTTTACTAGAAAAACTCTTGATTTTAATCAAATTAGCTCGTGACCACTTAAAAGACGGAAATTAATAGATTTTTGTTTTTGTTGGTAACTCTGTATTTGTACTCTATGCTTGTATTAATAATCTTCTTGATTGTATTTCATTAAAATAAAATGTTATGTTCAATTTGCAACGTTGTTTTTTGGTTTGCAGCGATTTGTAACATATGCACGTAAGTATGTTTGTATGTATTCAATGACTGCAGCGACGGACTGATTCGATTTGTTTGTCAATTTGAAGGTAAACTAATAATTCAGTAAAATTATTGCTATGGAATTTTGAATTTATTGTTTTTTCTTTGCTATGAAGCGAAGTTACTTGCCGGAAACGCAAAGACCAGAACTGGAAAAATTAAATTAAGTAGTATCGTCTATTGGGCGAAATCTACCAAGTAATCGAAAAGGTATTTGTAAATTGCCAAGAATGTTTATATCCACTTATATATATCTTTATATGAGCAGTGTGTAGTGCTTGATGGGGCCCTAGATTTCATCCAAAGGCACACATCCTGTGAATTCGGGTGCGAAATGAAAAACCTTACTTGAAGTAGGAAATTCACTAAAATCTGTAAATTTATTAAGCTTCTTTATAATTCATAGGTTAAATCATACACTTGTGTAGCAGGCTCCCCCCGCTTTAGAGACTTCAAAAAATCGATTATTTTGTTTTTGCATAAATGTCTTCCCAAACTATCCAAGAATGTGTCCTCAAAATTTCAGAAGCAAATTCAAAATATTTTCGCAGTTACAGAAGAAATTGTGAGCAAGCGTCGAGCAGGTATACGAGCGGATTTTTTATATACATTGACGCGCGATTTCTCGGTTTTTTATTTTTACGATTTTTCCTAATTGGCGGGAAAGATAAGGAACAAGTTAAACGTCCTATCGAAACAAGATAACATTGATTGCATTCGGAATTAAATTCTCTTCTAGTTGCACCTAAAAAATAATAATAAAGTTATGATTAACCCACTTTTTAAGCAATCTAAAGTCAACTTGTTTTTTTTTTAATTAGCGAAAAATTATTGAATTTCTTAATTTTAATTTAACTAGAAGCTATACTATAATAAAATAAAAAAATTTTTAGGTTTTTGGTTTCAGATGAAAATTGCGACCTGCATCTTTCCCGCCGCACGATACATGCACACTCGAGGCGCCTCGGCAAAATGCTTGTACCAGGCATAATATGGCATATATTTTAATGAAAAAATTTGAGAAGACTGCTGAAATATATAACAATAACACCTGAAAGTTTCGTTTCAATCCAATATGAATTGTGTGGGCACATACCAGTTTCGGCAAAAGAAGTGGTAGAGCGAAGAACGGCAGTGCTCTGTTATGGCGAAGCGGATAAAAGGCGGTGGTATATTTTTAAAGGTGGCACAACCTCATACAGATGAGGTTCTATAAGATCAAGTCAAGTCAAGTATATGCAATTTAACATAAATAATGAAACTTTATTAATAGGGGCGGGTTAATAACAAAGGTGCGCCCCAAAACCCTTTAACGAAAAGTATTTTTAGAGTAAATTGCCCCATACTTCGCTTAACGACCCAGATAGGTTCCGGGAGCGAATCAATTGATTTCATGCAATCAAATTAAGGCAGATCGATTCCAATTAAAAATATATCTATATATTTATATATATATTATAATATATAACATAAAGTGTTGAAGTGCTCAGCATATAAAGTTAATACGGCATTTTATTTTCTATAAGAATTGCTGTTTTAATCAAATGAAATGTTGCTGTCATCAATTTCCATTGTTGCTGAATGATTGATTTAAAATTTACTTTAAATCGTCCAAATTTACCTACTTTGCCCGCCTTCCTTTCTCCTTCTTTTTGCAATGTTTCATAGTAGCTAAGCGCTGACTTTACTACTCGGAATACCTTGAAGCTGCGTTTTTCAGCGGAATCACTTTGAAGGAGGTTTATTCACTTATGAAAGAGTTGCTCTGTCTCACCAAATTATTGGTCGTACAATGCAACATTTTAGGCCGTAAATCAAAAAAGTGTCTTAATTCAAAAATATCGTTATACAGAAATGCCGTATTTTTTAGGAAATTTTATTCAAAGTGGCAAATGAAATGCTTGCTTTCTGGCATTACAATAATGTATAGTATCAGCCACATCACAAAAAAAAAACTAGTAAGTGCTATGTTCGAGATATGACTGAATTTTATATTCCAACCAACGCGCATTTTAGTAAAATTTAATTTAGGCTGGCGGTAATATTAGGGATTAAACAAACTCATAGACAACAAACTATGTATAATTGTAGCATCAGAGGCATGGACGGAAAATTAGTATTAAATTACACTCACGGATAACAAAATAGGAGTGCGACACTTTTTGACCAAGTTTGACTATTTTACTTTCGTTTATTTAATTTAATTGCTAATTGTGAAGACAATGTGTGAGTCCCACTGTCAAAAAAAAAATTGTCAACAACCAACGGTGTTTTGTAGCAACATGTACTTTTTTGTACTAAATTTCAATGGGCCCTAAAAGTGCATACCAAAAATTATTCTAAAACTTCTGATTAAGTTTGAAATTTCGGTAAAAAATTGCAGAATGTCTATATTTTTTCCAAAAAATTTGGGCGGGAAACAGTTTATACGTGTTTTGTTGCATAATAAGTTCAACTTTTACAAGAAATAATAATTGAAAGTCAGCTAGGTTAGGTTAGGATTGGCAGCCTCATCGCACATAGAAACAGCGATGCTACTTAGACCACGAAATGGGTCCGTTGTAAGCCGCAGGGGCTGGGCTACATTTCCCTTTCCATACTGAACCATCCTGAGCTTTTCACAAAGCGTAAAAGGTTTTTGATACCTAAAGTGTATAGATTATCTATATTCGTTAAGAAGTAGGATCTTAAATATCGGTTCCTGCTTCTGGCTAGAGCCGGGCATGTGCAAAAAAGGTCCAAGTCCTAATCATTCCTACAGTGACAATGTCCTGTGAGGGCTCCTACTAAGGTCCTATTTTGAAGTCTACTCAATTTTATAATATTCTTGGATAGACGTAGATTCAGCCTTGACCATGTTTGCCTAGTAATTTCACAGGTATTGACACTAATCCATCTTTGATTTACACAACTGATTAGTGCGTCCTTAATAAGAAGCTTACAAGTTGCGAGAGGTACCCCCATAAAATTACTTATGTTTGGCATTCAGGTACCTTCTCTTGCAATTTTGTCAGCCGTACAGTTCCCTGGTATATATCTGTGGTCTGGAACCCAGCATAAGATGATACGATATTGTTGGCCATCAAATTAAGAGTTCAGCGACAATGTAAGACACTACTTGATGTTATTTGGAATGCATCCAGGGCTCGTAGAGTAGCTTGGCTGTCTGATAGAATTCAGATATCTGTTGATGATATTCTGTTTACCTCTAACCATGATTCCAGGAAACCAGGATTCACTGATAGAAAGCTCTTCGCAATATAATCCTGATCCTACACCGGTGTCCATTTAAGATCTGCCCGTGTAGATCTTAACGGTTGCGTTGGGTGATGGATTTTATTCAAGCCATTCTAGTCTAGAAAGGATTTTCATTAAGAAATTAAAAAGTGGGCGTGGTTTGTATCCGATCTCAATAATATTTATGACATATCTAAATGAGATGAGGAGCAATATTTGTACCAAGTTTGGGTGATTTAGATTAAGTCGTTATCAAGATACACGCATTTACCCAAAAGTGGGCGTGGCCCCGCCAATTTTTCAAAATTTTACGTTGCTTATCTCTTTTACCAAGTTTTAGTAGTTTTACCGCGATATCAAAATTTTTCTTTTATGTAAATTACCGTTATATGGGTGGTGGGCTATTGACCGATTTCCCGCATTTTCAATAACAAACTACCTTGTGTACCAAGTTTCATTGAAATACATTAATTTTTGCTCGAGCTATTGTGCGCACGGGGCAATCTGCTCCACTCATCATTCTAAGCATTTGTATGCTGTTACTTACAACCGTTATGTGAACAAAATTCTAATACCACTCTGCAAAAGAAAATAAATATAGATGGACTTTCCCCAAAAACGATATTGGAATCATCCCAATTATCGAAGTCGACCATGCCCAGCCATTCTTTTTTATTTCAAGCATTTACGTAGTGTTGCTCACATTTTATGATAAGTTCAAGTGCGCAAAGTTTCAACGAACTCAATTTCAACAAAAAGGGACTTTAACTTCTTTTTACTACGTCCAACAACACCTATAAAGCTGTTTTTCAGTGCTAGTAAGGTCAAGTGCAAAAACTGCAAAAAATTTCATTAAATTCGAAATGTGCCATTGGATCTCCCATCGCAAAAATGTATTTGTGTATCAGAACCTTACCAACGAAAAATTGTTGTCCATACCCATTGGACGTTGCGGTACATAAAAATGTGACTACAGGTTTTGTGTTCACATTGGCACATATGTACATATGTATGTGTGTACACTAAAATAATAATAATAGTGTGCCGAATACGCTTTGGCTGATTTAGGTCAAGTTCACGCCAAGTTTAATGACGACGTTAAAAGGTAAATGGCTTTTATGAGTATGTTTTCATTGCAGAAGATGCAATACGTTTGTGCCAGCGCTTTCTTTTAACGCCATATGCGTATGTATGAATGTATGTCGATACGCATATATGTAAAATTTAATTGAATTGCTTAAAATGATCGGCCAAATATTTTACGAAATATGTACCATTTGGAGCGAATTTTATTGGTAGAGACCTTATTCTATTTATGCAAACTTATTCTAAGTTTTCTGAGCGAAAATCTAATCTAAATGCGGTTCTCGCACCCCTGTAAAACTAAAACCTCAAAAGATATGAAGGAGTTGTATTATTAGCTTTTATTTGCGTGTTAATATTGTCAGACATTTTTATTTTGTGTCTGATTTTTTAAATAACATTTTGAAAAAAAAAAAAAAAAAATTACCAAAAAAATGCCAAATAAAGAAACCTCAAAAGATATGAAGGAGTTGATTATTAAAAATATTGGCAAGAAGATAAGAGCACTCGCGAAACGGGAAAGATTCTTAAAAAACTACGCAGTATATTATTACTAAGTAAATTACCAGGTGCTAGCGGAGAGCCCGATAAACCCAGGCAGAAAGAAAAATTGCTCATTTTATTAAGGCTAACTCGAAAACTTCCACTGTAGTTAGCACTAAAGAGTTGAAAGTAGCTGTCATTATACTGCACGTCAAACTGTGCGGCATTTACGCCGCGCAACAAGCCATATTTATCAACAAAAAATTTTGCTAAACGTTTTCAATAGGCCAGTAAATATCTGGTTTGTTTTTGCTACATTAAAACAATAGCAAACAATGTTGACATTTCAGTTCAATAAAATTTGGCAAGCCAACAGGATTCTTTTAACGCCACAACAAAGCTTCCAAATTATGGAAATTTACTTTGAAAAAAAAAAAAAAATTCTGTTCGCGAAGGTTGAAGAAGACACCAAAATCAAGAAACGAAGTTGAAATCGCAAGTATTTTTATGTTTATTATCAATGTTGTGAAGATAACAATCGAGCTCGCTGCTCATGTTGTTTTTGGTTTTGCACACACCTAAAATTTTACACTTTGGCCAAGTATTTTGATTTTTTAATTTCGAATGATTTTTATAAAAGGTCTTTCAAACGTGACGCCTATATGTTAGTAGTGAATAATTCCTAGACGGTATCTTTTTTATGTCATCTTTCACAATACAGACAGTTGATAGATCTTTAAGAACAATCCCAAAATACATATCGCAAGATTTGTATTGCTCGAGGATAGAAAAAAGAATGGCAGACCAAAATCTGGACGTTCTGTTCAGAATATGCTGCTGAACAACCTTAAATATCGATATGTCGACGTTCTCAACAATTTTTCCCTATGGACGTGCTCATGGTGGACATTGAAATTATCCCATTTTATAATAATAATGCCTTAATAATAATAAAACCTGAAAGAATCTAAATTTTTATATGTTTTATGTTTTTATTTATATGGAAATCGAGTCAGTAGCAGATACTGTATTTAAATTTGCGAAGCCTCACACAGAGCGACTAACTTAGCATATAAATAATCCTAATCCTCACTGATCCAACCTTATGGAAAAGAAAACTACAACGTAAAAAACCACTGTATCTATCACAGTGACCAAAATATTACAATTGTTAATTTAAACATCTGTAAACCATATTTTCGAAAATGATATACTTGAAAAAAATTGCTCGGTACTTCGAAATGAATATTATAACTTATTGCAATAAAAAAATTTTTTTCAATAAAAAAAAAAGTTTTCCAATAGATGAAAAATGTTTTATTTTAAAACAACATCTAGGTGCGTCTTTTTAAAGACTCTTTATAAAAATAATAAATACAAATGAGAATATACCTTAAAAACATATCCTCATATGCATTCGTGAATGCAGTATTATCGAAAGATACTCTATTCTTTTCTATAAGATGTATATTTCAAGAAAGTTAGAAAAGACTTCAAGAATATATGTTCTTGTTAGCTTAAATGGCAGCCCTAGCTTTAGGCACACTTGGACAAATACAATGTGTTGTTGTCAATATCGCATACATTTTGATTCTCCCAAATCTGCACATAAGAAAATTTTCCAAATGAAAGCTAAAAACTAAAATTCCCATCGGGTTAGCGGACATCAGTCAGTTGCCTTAAACTAACGGATGATTTTTTAGCTATTATCTTTTTAAACAGTTGGTTTAAACAGCTGAGGCACGTTTCGTGTTTTGTTTCACTGTCAAATATCTTCAGTTTGGTCTATAATTTAACCATGAATCGTCTTACAAACGAACAACGCTTGCAAATCATTGAATTTTATTATAAAGATGCGTGTTCTGTTAAGAAAGTTTAAAGTCGAAAAATTGTGTTCAGCGACGTAGCTCAATTTTGGATCAATGGGTACGTAAATAAGCAGAATTGTCGATTTTGGAGTGAAGATCAGCCAGAAGAATTGCAAGAGCTACCATTGTATCCAGAAAAGGTCACAGTTTGGTGCGGTTTATGGGCTGGAGGTATCATTGGACCGTACTTCTTCAAAGATGCTGCGAATCGTAACGTAACTGTGAATGGTGAGCGCTACCGTGAAATGATATCCAACTTTTTTTCGCCCAAAATGCAAGAGCTTGACTTGCATGACATGTGGTTTCAGCAAGACGGTGCCTCATGCCACACAGCACGCGTAACAATGGACTTGTTGAGAGGCGAGTTCGGTGAACATTTTATTTTACGTTCGGGACCTGTCAATTGGCCACCCAGATCGTGCGATATAACGCCTTTAGATTATATTTTGTGGGGCTATGTTAAAGCTCACGTCTATTCAGACAAGCTTGCTTCAATTAACGCATTTATATGTGAGATACCGGCCGAAACATTGGAAAGAGTATGCCAAAATTGGACTAAGCGGATGGACCATTTGAAGCGCAGTCGCGATCAACATTTGCATGAAATAATCTTTAAACATTAAATTATATGGACTGTACTATTGATTTAAATAAAAGTTTCATGTATTTTTCTGAATTTTACGTGTGTTTTTTTGAAAAACCTTTCCTATAGCTCTTAAAAAATCACCATTTATATTGAATTATATCAAAATTTGACAATGAATTTTGTCTGGCTAAATTGGTCCAATGCGTCACTGTGCGGCTGAAGTTGCAAGTGTTATTCGAAATGTTTGTTATTAAATTTGTTTATTAGCTTTAGCTATTTTAAGCTTTCAGCTATTTTTAACTTTCAGCATATTTATTAAATAATAGATAGCTTCAATAATAGCTTATAGACTAATTGAGAGCGAATGTGTGGCTTCCTTAAAATGTGGTCGTCTTTTATCAATTCCCTAAACACAGTAATGTTCTTTTCATTTTTTATATTACTTCGTAATTCATTTAATAGTTCAAGACTTTTGAGTTATTAAATTTGTAGAAATATGAAATTGTTCTTATTCATTAAACTGTAACGCTGCCGGTATGATATATTTTGGCATATTGTATTAAAGCCAAGTGAGAAAATCATCGAGGATCAGCATCGAACGTGTTTAACCTGTGAACTGAAGAAAAAACGACCACAGTATTAAGTGAGACACGACAAATTTATACCCTAGCATGGAGTGAAAATATACATATACTAAGGAACATGGGAATGAGCGATCTTATCTTAGCCGCCGTACTCTAAGAGCTTTGCTTCCGCCGATTGTCATTTGATTCAATCGAAGGCATAAGCATTCTGGTTGACCACTATTTTCACTCGTATAAAGAATTCAGGAAATTAAACTATTTATGGATCGCCTTCAAAAACGATTCCTGTGGAATACCTGCGCTACCCGAAAGATGGAAAAAAGTAGTGGCAAACGATGGACGGTAGGTAACAAAATGCCTTAAATTTTAAGAAAAAAATGGAGGAAGCAAATTTGTAGGTACACCGAATAATATCAAAATATCAGAGGCTTGAGCATTTAAAATGAATTTTGAAAATACGAGTAATAATAGAATGAAGGCCTTATTATTATCCGATTTTGCTCATTACCATTATCCTGTGCCTGGATGGATAGAGAGCATACTTACTCTTGCCGTTATGAGCCTTTTGATAGATGTAGTTACGTCTTTACTTTAACACTTTCGCAATTTCGTAAAGCTGCTTCAAGTTACCGTTATACTCGTATACACCAAATCGCTATTACGTGCGCGTGGCTGTGACAAGTATGTAGTTAAAAACATGCCAGCGTTGTTAGACACCTAAACACATAACGATGACGGGCGCAAAGTTTTGAATATAGGCGAATTGTTTACACACTTGTACATACCGTCATGTTTGCGTATTTATGTACGTAGTATCAGTTATGGCAATGTTAAGCAAAATTTAATTCATACAGTGGCGTGAAATGAAATGGAATCCCATGCGTCTTTCGATTTAGCGAAATTATTTCTCGAAGTTTTCATACCTTGAAGTGGTTTTCATTATAAAGGGTGGTTAAGTTTCAAGGGCCGGTTGAATTTTTTTACGAAATTATTGTCATTTCTCTTTATTATGATAATACATATTGGTATGGCTCAATTACGTATGGAACAAAATATCGGTCAAATGGCCGCAGCGGCCTCGGCGGCACACCTCCATCCGATGGTCCAAAATTTGGCATAATTGAGGTTCTATGCCGTTAATGTGCCGAATTATCTCGTCCTTTAGATCTTGAATTGTTGCTGGCTTATCGACGTACACCTTTTCTTCAAATAACCCCAAAGAAAGAAGTCCAACGGTGTCGTTGACGTTTAGGTGTGGTTCACATTCAACATCGGTCCTTGAAATTTAACCACCCTTTACAGGGTCTATAGTAGGTATTTCATATTGGCGGCCACCGTAGCCGGATGGGTTGATGCATGGCTACCATTCGGAAGACGTAGGTTCAAATCACCGTGAAACACAAAAATGAAGAAAAAGTTTTTTCTAATACCGGTCGCCTCTCGGCAGGCAACGGCAAACCTTCGAGTGTATTTCTCTCATGCAAAAGCTCTGCTTAAAAAAATATCTGTCGCGATTTTGGCCGCTAATAGTTTTTTTAGTCCACTTAATTCAATTAGTGATACCAAGTCCTTCTCCACTTAGCCTTTATAGCGTAGAGGGTACTTTCATCTTCCTTTGACAATTTCGCTCAGCAACTGCAAGAATCTCTCCCCCGTTATATGATATTAAAGAAGTCACTTCGTCAATTCTGATGCAGCTGAAGTTATTGGTCAACCTCATTTTACATAGCAGTATTAGCTTATCTATGATAGGCAACTCCTTGGTGTACAGACAAATCTTTAACCGTCTTTAAAATGGATTTTACGGTTTGATGTATGTGGACTTATTTTCTTTGGCATTCCCTCCAAGATTTATCGTACTGTGAATGTGTGGTCGATGGAAGATGTACAGGACTACCGATAAAATTCATTCAATTTATTAACGATGGGTTTTAAACTTTCACAAAAAAACGATAGTCAAAACACGATTTCGTGATAGTTAGATAGATAGAAATTAGTTTACTTCATAATTAAAAAAACGATAGTCAAAATACGATTTCGTGATAATTAGATAGATAGAAATTAGTTTACTTCATAATTAAAAAAACGATAGTCAAAACACGACTTCCTGATAGTTAGATAGATAGAAATTAGTTTACTTCATAAAAGTTTCAGCCAAAGTGGGTTCAGGTGTTAAGTCATCAATGGTATTGCCATCGCCATACCATACATATTTTCGGTAATATTCTGAGTAGAAGTTCATTCGCACGCCCCTTATCAGATCCTTACCGACGTATTTATAGTTGAGCAGGCGTTTTTTTGACAGTCGTTTCAACGCTACCCTAACGAACAGGATTTATGTATATCCAACCAAAAACTGTCAATTCAGCAGCATTCTACAACAATTTTTGAAAATATTTTATGATTTACAACAACAACAACAACAACAATAGCTACACCTATATTTCCTTGCAAAGTGTAGGGAGAGAAATGCGAATCTAAATTAGCTATTTATTATTTTCCCTTTTAAAGTCTCTTAAATTCTGCAAAGGGACGCACTCGCACTCTTACATATTTTAGTAAAGGAGTTTTGCATTTTTGGCTATTCTGCACTTATGCAAGACTTAGAGAATCGCCATAATGATTAAAAGTTGTTTATAAATGCCTCGGTTTCTCATGCGGCGCTTCTGATTTGCCATTCTCAGAAGTCGAAAATTAAACGTTTTTTATTATCTGTTGTTCCGTTATTTTCGCAAAAATTTCCTTATCTATGTTTATGGCAGTTATTCAGGTGAGACGACCTTGTGTGGTTATGGCGACACATTTAAATCACCAGCCAATTATCACGACAGTGGCTCTCCGAAAATGAATCAAATTAAAGTTATGCCAGAGCATCCGCTGATCGCCTTAGATTACGCAGTAAAATAATTCTAAAATCCAGCAACAATCACGTACCTGCAAGGGCCCTTAAAATTACTCGAATAATTGGTTATTCATGTCCGACGTCTGTCTATTCGTTTGCACGGTTATTAACCGGCGTCCGTCTGTTCGAATAATGGTATTTTTTGATATATTATTCGAATACTAAAACTATTAAAATTTTGTGAAATGAATCAATTCATTGAAATTCAAGTAAACGAATATTTGCATACGTGTGTGTGCATGATTCAATAATGAAAGGTTGTGTTAAGTTTGGCAACTGATTTCGGATGCTACTTAATCCATTGATGCAATTCGGAAGAAAGAGGAAAATGGGCTTAAGTTTATCCCCTTTTTAAAAAGGTAGTAAAAAATTGAAAAAGGCCGATGTAAACCATAGCATATTTTATGTTATTTTATGAATGGTTCTTAAATATTTATATTTGGAACTTAACCATTCCCTTGAATTTGTCACATACTATATGTATGTATAAATACACGTATTGGCAATGGATGTTATTCGTTCTACAACGTGGGCCATATAGCGTTTGCTTTTTGAACCACTTATTTTTTTGAAATTGGTAACACAAATGACATGTAAAATGTATTCATAATTTACTTAAAGGTTTGACATTTACGAAATGGGACGCTATACGCTTGAACAAAATTGGGAAATATTGAAAACCTATTTCCAAAGTGGTGAGTCTTCCTCTTCTTTTCTGATTTTCACATCGGTGGCTACGTCAATAAGCAAAATTGTCGGATTTGAGGCTCAGAACATCCACACGTTACTGTAGAGAAGCAAATGCATCCCCAACTAGTCACAGTTTGGTGCGGTTTTTGGTCTGGCGGCATCATCGGGCCATTTTTTTTCGAAAATGAGCGAGGAGCCGCGGTTACAGTAAATGACGAGCGTTACCGTGACATGCTCAACGCGTTGTTTCCAAAAATTGAAGAGGATGACATGGACGACATTTGGTTTCAACAGGACGATGCAACTTGTCACACTGCCAAAGTTACACTCGAACTTTTGGCTACCGTTTTTGAAAACCGAATAATCAGCCGAAATTCCGATATCAATTGGCCGCCTCGGAGCCGTGATTTGGTCCCGTTGGACTATTTTTTGTGGGAAGCCGTTAAGGACAAATGCTATGCGAACCATCCAGAGACGATTGATGCTTTAAAACACGAAATCGAAGTTGCCATTCATGAAATTGGAGCCCAAACAATCGAAAATCTGCTTAAAAATTGGGTTGATCGAATGGCCTACTGTAACGTCAACAACAACCACTTCACCCTCTTCCGATCTGGCCCGATCTCGAAATTCGTTACAAACTTTTTTGCGGTTTCGATGTAGTGCAGCGACATGAACACATTTAACGGTCTTAACGGGCCCACGTTTTGTGGCATAACAAAAACAGTATTACCTACAAAATTGTTTATCAAAATTTTTCATTTTCATGCTTTTAAGCACTTTTTCTTAGAATTTGCTCAGAAATAAAAAGTAGCTCTTTCAAGAAGACATCACGAATTTATTAAGTAGCTCGAGATGTCCGACACAGGGTGAAAATTATACATCTCACTACCTTTGCTCCATGCACGTAAACGAAGTTGAATCAGGGATTTCTTCGAAGGGTCCCAAAACGTAATGGCAGGTAACGTGCTGTTGCTCTTGTTGTTGTTGTAGCAGCGTAAACATGCCTCATACTTGCATACGGGGAATGCTGCTGGAGTGACAGTCATTGGCCGGGTCGTTTCGGTAACGTAGAACCGACTGTCGTGGAAACGCAGTTAACGTGCTCATATGTGTTGGTGTATTAAGTTATGCCTCCTCCACCTCACTACTAAATAACCATCTGTTGCGATAGTGAGATGCAAGTATTCTTTACAGCTTCTATGAAAATCTTTAGCAATAAAAATATCCAATTTTAGTAAAAAACGGGGAAAATTCCTACCCAAGGAGGTAAAGTAAGAAGCCGCATGAGGAAGTAGCTGCCGTATGTACCCATGAGTGGCAAGAAAACATTTCGCAATTAATACATAGCTCGCTTAATTTCAAGAAATATGCTCCCATTATCAATTGCATCTTCGAATGGCTTCAGGGAGTTTATGAATGTGTTGGCTCTGGCTTTAAAAGTTCGTGGTATTCGAATAACTAAGATTCAATGAATATAAGATAATAATGAATATAAGAAAATGAGTAGTTAATCGAATATTCGGAAATGAGTAGAAAGCCTTCGGCTATTCGAATATCGCCTACCGAATAGTTTTATTCGAATAATTCAAATATTAAACGAAAAGTAAGCGTAAGGTTAAGTTTCGCCCAAACTCAGATACTTATAACGGGTGATTTTTTAGCTATTATCTTTTTAAACAGTTGGCTTAAACAGCTGACGCACGTTTCGTGTTTTGTTTCATTGTCAAACATCTTCAGTTTGGTCTATAATTTAACCATGAATCGTCTTACAAACGAACAACGCTTGCAAATCATTGAATTTTATTATAAAAATGCGTGTTCTGTTAAGAAAGTTTAAGATACACTTTTTTATCGAAAAATTGTGTTCAGCGACGTAGCTCAATTTTGGATCAATGGGTAGGTAAATAAGCAGAATTGTTGATTTTGGACTGAAGATCAGCCAGAAGAATTGCAAGAGCTACCAATGTATCTAGAAAAGGTCAGAGTTTGGTGCGGTTTATGGGCTGGAGGTATCATTGGACCGTACTTCTTCAAAGATGCTGCGAACCGTAACGTAACTGTGAATTGTGAGAATGATATCCAACTTTTTTTCGCCCAAAATGCAAGAGCTTGACTTGCATGACATGTGGTTTCAGCAAGACGGTCCCGCATGCCACACAGCACGCGTAACAATGGACTTGTTGAGAGGCGAGTTCGGTGAACATTTTATTTCACGTTCGGGACCTGTTAATTGGCCACCCAGATCGTGCAATATAACGCCTTTAGCTTATTTTTTGTGGAGCTATGTTAAAGCTCATGTCTATTCAGACAAGCCTGCTTCAATTGACGTATTGGAAGACAACACTAAAGCATTTATATGTGAGATACCGGCCGAAATATTGGAAAGAGTATGCCAAAATTGGACTAAGCGGATGGACCATTTGAAGCGCAGTCGCGGTCAACATTTGCATGAAATAATCTTCAAACATTAAATTATATGGACTATACTATAGATTTAAATAAAAATTTCATGCATTTTCTGAATTTTACGTGTTTTTTTGAAAATCTTTTCTATACCTCTTAAAAAATCACCCTTTACATGTATTTGGTTTTTTTGTTTTTAAAGCTTTAAATACTGGCCTAAACTAAATACTAGCTATGAAAATATCAGCGAGGGTTTGCTATTACATCAGCAAAGGGCAACAGCTTTTTAGCGCGCAAATTATTTTTGAAATAAGTTTTTATGCTTAAACGAAAACAACAACTGTTAAGCTAACAGCCTATATGCCACGCGAAAATATTATTCTAAAACACACAAAATTAAACCTCTTTATTCCGCTATGACGATAATACTAATTTCCAAAAATAGCATATTTCCCTATTTGCACATACTGTCGTACTTCTTCTATTTATTTTATTGTTTATTTATTAATTTTAGTATATTTAAATAAATATTTTTCAAAGACGTCAATTTCTTCATTTGACTATACCTAAGCAAATCTAAGTTTTAAATGCGCTTAAAAGGAAGCTGTAAAACTAACTAAACAGTTAACTCAAGGTTATAATTGTCGGCGATGTACAAACGTAGGCAAGCATGTGTTTAAGTAAAATTATGATGATACGGTGCCTCATTGTTTTTGTAAAACAATTAAATGAAAAAATGACGAATCAAATAACTGAGTATAAGATATCATAAACGAAAGAGGTGCACAAGGCCGCAGTCAAGCTTACATGCATGTGCACACTTAAGCTCACATAATCGGTCGCTTTATCTCTTTGGACTTCCGAACATTTGTTTTATACGGAAGAAATTTTCAACTGCGTTTGCCAAAAAAAAATTCTCAAAAATCAACGCATTTGGGAAGATATTCAGGGAACTTTTTATTCAAGGTGGTATAGCGAACATTCCAAAATATAAAGCGACTTAATTATGTGACCACAAGAGTGTTGCATTATGTTCACTAGTGGTAACCACTATAAACCCAATATAGAATAAATTAACAATAGCGAACAACGCAAAAATAGAAGTGTCTCTAAAGGCAGTAGGACCAGTAGGTGCACAGTATTTAAATCTGGCTTAAGCCTTAATAATTAAGAAATACCTCGAGTTTAAAACTTATAAGAAAAATCTAATTCATAGCCTTATGGAGTTACAAAAAAAAAAAAAGAACGAAAGATGCAAAAAGCTAGAGGCGCGTGGAACCAGAAATTTTCTTCTCTGACGAAAAGCTGTTTTTATTACAGCAACCCCACTGGTGACACTGATACGGTGTGATGCAATACCGCGAGATGATATCTGCATTTTCACTGATAGCCAAGCAGCGATAAAATCCCTGACAAAAGAGTCGACAGCATCTAAGGTAGACATGAAATGACGCACATCACTTAACGATATGGCTGAGTCATTTAACGCAAAGGTAACATGGGTTCCTAGCTATTTCGACATTGAGGGGAACTGCAAGGCTAATGAACTGGTGAGACTTGGCACCAAGTTGACTGACGAGTACACATGCAATGACATAGGCATACCCATACAAACATTTTAGCTACTTATCTATGAGAAATTTTTAAGAAAAGCGAGTGAAAAATGGCGTAACGAACCCACCTGCAGAATAGTCTGACAATTGTGGCCGATTCGCAATGCCAAACGCACAGAATCTCTGCTAAGCCAAAATAAGCAGTCTTAGCACATTGATTTCGGTTATAACGGCACACATGCTCAGAAGATGGGCATGTAGACACATGACTTCTGCAGCAGCTGTCTAAATGAGGTTAAATTACGTAGGCCATTGTCCTGCTTCATCCAGACGTAGATTCGACATTTTAGTTGGAAGTGAATTGGAAAATCTAAGCGATGTAGAAATCAGGGATCTTCTACAATTTTTGAAAAGTTCACACTGGTTTTACGGTAGATAAAAACAAGTTCCCCACGCGGCATCAGAATAGGTTATGAAAACTTTTTCTAACTTAAACCCATTGGATTGTAGGAGTTGGGCCTATATGCTTAGCAAAATTGTGAACTTAAGCAACATAACTTTCGATAGTTTCCGAAATTATTTGTTGAAAATTTTAAACGAAATAACAAATGAAGTCGTTTGTGCCACCTGTCGAAGTCCTCTCAAACTTTTTTGAGTCTAGCACCAAAAAACAAAGGTGAAAGAATTGCACGTGATGGGTCGAATTTGCCCTCAATAAAATAAAATAAAAATAATTTACTATTTTTTCGAAATAAAGCTTTTTCGTTATATTATACAATTGAGAGAAAAAGCGTGTGTTCTGCCAATGAAAAGCTTCTCATAAAAAAACCCATCTGCCGGTGTAAAACTGTAGGTCCCTCCATTTGGGGAAAACAGCAAGACGCACCCCACAAAAGAGAAGGAGCGCATGGCCGGTTTCACCAATAAATATTTAAATTTATCAGGCTGTTAAAATTTGTAATTGTAAAACTTAAATACGAAACTTTGCTATTTTCAATTTAACACTGATAAATTTAAAATTGGGTGGTGAAACTGGACAGAAAAAGTTTAGACTTTGTATAACAAGATTTTTTTTTGTATGCCAAGCAGTTTTGTAGTAAATTCAAATTTGATATAATAAAGGGTTTTCCAATAGCAGATGTTATTTTTAATCTGATTGCGCTATCGAGAGATGATTAACGATTTTTTATGGCCGGAATTGGATGGTATTGATCTGGACAACGTTTATTTTCAACAAGGCGGCGCTACGTGCCACACAAGCAACGAAACCATTTATCTTTTACGGGAAAAGTTTCCGGACCGTGTTATCTCTCGAAGAGGTGATCACAATTGGTCACCGAGATCTTGTGATTTAACACCTTGTGACTTTTTTCTTGCGGCCACATGAAAGAGAAGGTCTACGCCAACAGCCCAGGGTCGATTCAAGGCCTCAAAGATCGAATTCGTGAGGCTATCGAGGACATAGGGCAGCCACTTTACAATTCGGTTATGGAAAATTTCATGAAAAGAATATTGTCCTGTAAGCGTGGTCAATTGCCTGATGTTATTTTCGACTATTAACGACATACCTTCCTCTTTATAATGAAATAAATGTCCGATCATTTATATTAAAAAATAGCATTTTTCTTTGAATATCAAAATAAAACTTCTTATTGGAAAACCCTTTATTATGTCAGCTTTAAGTGATAATCTTTTGTGTTGACGGTTGTTGTACAATGAAAGTTCGAAATTTTTTACTATACTTTATCATACCAAATGTCAAAGCTGCATACTAAAAATTTTTCTAAAAACTCTGATTAAATAGTTTGAAATATTGAAGAATATATTTTTTAATTTTTTAAATTTTGTACAAAATTTGAAACTATAGTCTAAAGTTTTTTTGTTGGACCTTAAACCAAAGTGTACACAGTGAGTCAGTCCCATTGACAACATGCTTATTTGACAATTTGTAAGGGAAGTGATTTATATGTGTCTGTTGTTTGCTTCAAGTAATGCAAATTTTTTTTTTTATTAGATTTATTGAAAATTTTCAACCAATACATTTGAACGAATTGTCGAATAAGCTAGTATACATTTTTTGTTTTAGCTACTTGGCTCCCTGTATACACTCTACCTTAAACTATATTTTCGTAAAAAATAAAATCAAATAAAAAATAATAGTGGAAAAATATACATTATGGTATAACATACATACATATGTATACACAAATAAATTAACTACATGTATTACAATAATTGCCAGCTAAGAGGGTATTTTTAATAAAATTACTCTATAAATAAACCAATATCATTTCACTCTTAGTACTTTCGCTTCATTCATACTAAAATTTACTGAATATAAGAGGTTTTAAGGCAAAGAGGTGAGTTTATGAGAATCGCCATCAGTGTGTGTGTTCGAGACTGACCAATGGGGATAATTGTATACATGGGTACCTTCAACAAAAAGCGTTATTACAAAAGTTACAACATACAAATCATCTCATGCATGTGTGTATGTGTACCTATGTACTACGCATGAATGTGTAAACTTATGCTTATATACTTACATACTATACATATCTATATATGTAATTTGCACATATATATTAAAACTTTTTTATGATAAATTCGACTTCCAGTCATCAACTCGTAAAGTTAATCACCCAAAGAAACTGGCACTAAACACACACACATCACATCACTCGATTGCCAGCAGTACTGGTTTTTAGTCTAACAGCTCGTTTATTTATTTGTGTACTTCTTTCTTTAGAGTGCGCCAAATTAGCGCAAACAATATTCCATGAAAACAAAAAACCAAAGTGAGATAAGACAAGATCTTTAGCTACTAAAATTAAGCAAAGTCGCCGTTAAAAGTATTATTCCGTATACACAAATGCAAGTATTGATACAGGTGTCCTAAGGTAATTTTGGCAGACCTACACATTTTATTGTATTTCTGTTCATACTTTTATGCTTTCTTATAATCAAATAAAACTCATTTAAGATATTAGAGCGAATATATAATTTATAATATATAAGCTCGTTCAAGCTAAGTGATAAACTTTTTGATATTTCATTATCTACTCCTTAAGTTTGTATGTGCCATTATTATACAGTAAAACCTGTGACGTTAGACATCTTTAAAATTAGGACACTCACACATACTAGACGAATGTTTCTGCACCAAAAAGCTTATAAAATTTGTATACTTTTATTGGTTCACTTGGGCACTTTCTATCTGAAAAATCCATGGATATTTGCAAAAAATTTGTGATTTTCATTAAATAAAAAATGTTGTTAAAGGTCCTAATAAAAACCATTTTAAGGAAAATACTTAAAGGAAGCAGAGTGCATTGATATTCTCGACGTTTGTGGAACGTTCCGCATTTATATCCACCTTGGCCGGTCATTCTTCAAAATTGGGAATAGGAAATTTTTTAAACTGATACAATAACAACAACGAGTATATTGAAAATAACAATATTCATACCTCAAAAGAAACTTATACAGACTTTAGTGAAGTCATTCAAAAGTGAGAATGGGAATTTTATTAAACTGTTACAACAACCGAAACCGAACCGTACATTTTCAAAAGCCCTAGTAGACGCCATGACTTTTTAAAAACCCGGAAACGATATTAATAAAAAAAGCAAACAAAAAAATTTAAATAGTTTCAATCACGCCACAGGTACAGGTTGAAATGCTTGCCCAGAGAGTGGGCCCACTTGGACGAAGAAATCAAGTTCATCCTTTGGGATACCATTCAATCAATGAGCTCAAACATGACCATGCGTATGATTTTGTTGTACAAAAAAACTTAGTTTTACATGCGTACAAACAGCAACTATTTCTGCGTACTTTCGATAAAACAACTTAAGTCGATTTAGCATTTATTTTCTGTAAGCCGCTAAATTGCTTGCTTTTCTCGAAATATTTATCCAATTATCATTCGTAGCCGTAGCGCTTGAGAAACCTTCTGAATAAAAGTTGAATAAAGTACTAAATTTTTCTATGATAGACTAGAATTTATTGACCTTAAAGCAAAACCTGTTAAAGCCACATACGTTGTTTTGCCAAATGTCCAAAGATTTAACATGATTGAATAATTTTAAATCTCTTGGCGGCTATCAGTATTAAAAAATTTTACAAATGCTTGGCGGTAGATATTCATTGAGATAAGTGTTCGATCTGTTATTCAGTGAAAAATATATATATGTATATATATATATATGTATATATATATGTATATATATACAATATATGTATATATATATTTTTATATATACATATGTATTGTTTTATATATTTTTATATATGTAATATATATATAAATTTTTTTTCAGTATTTTTATTGCAAACCATATCTCTCATATATGTAAATCCCCGACGCTGTTTAAAATTTTTTTTTAAGAAATAAAAGTTAAGTAACGTTTTATATATGTAAGTTCGATTTTCTTGCAGAAGCCAAACTGAAACTGAACTGAACTTTTGTGAACCGAAAGTTGAAATTCAGTTGTTTCCTAAAAATAACAATCTTCATATTGCAAAAGAAGCTTTAACAAAAGTCAATCAAGTCATTCAACAACTCAGCATATCAATCCACTCTACCACCGGAATTTACAGTTATTCACTGGATCAATTCAAGATTTCTTAACTTGGAAACTCACATAAGTTGGACAGAATGGCCATCACTGCCAGCGCCCAGATCAGCCAGAATTTACTGTATTATAAGTCACACAGCTATAACTTTAAGTCAGATTGGTCAGTAATAAATTTCATATAGCACATCGCATGTGATGACACAAGGATTGTAAAAATGTATTTGCATATTTCTACTCAAGAGATTTTGAACAACACTTTACAAACGACACTAGGAACATTATTTGCAACTCGCATCAAATATGTATTTATATAGAGATAAACACATTGCTCCATTGAGTTTATTGCCTTTGGAATAGTAGTGCTTTTGCAATGGAATATCATAGTGTGCTTACCTTATAGCTTGTTGCACAGACGTCTTCTTTAGGCACACCTAACGTAAGCGTAGTGAGTAAAGTAACAGCTGATGATTATTTCATTAAGGGCTGCTCTACTGATTGATCCTAGCAACGGCCAACGCACCGAGTTTGTTTATTTGATACTATTCAGCCGGTGCGCGATGAAATGACAACCGAAATCATTTTCGTAAACTGGTTTTTTATAATTCACACACATTACATATACACATACGAATTTCATTTGTCGACTATTCAACACGGAAGGGGTTTGATGTAGTGCGAGTCGAACGGGTGCGCAACACTGTTAATTCCAAACACACTAAACGCGAACTCGACGACTTACCAAACCGACTAACAACACGTTAGGACCGAAGCCGTCTTCGAGAGCGACTACCTTACTACATATACCGACATTGATGCCAATTCGCTGCTTATGATGAATGTTTAAAGAAAAATTAACAACAATACGCGAATGTTGAAACTATTGTAAAAAACAGGCTCACAAACACACCTACACATGCCGAATCACTTTGCTCTGTGCTGCTTTTGGACGTTGCTTTTGTGATTGCTCTTGATTTGCTGTATCCGCAGCCCGAACGTCAACGACTCAAGACTTTAGATATTTATAAATGGCAAAATTGTTGTTTCTGATGATACTGCTGCATGTGAAGAAGTTTGCGATGTGGGGGAACTAGACGGACAATAGGTGAACTCATTAAGCGAAGAATTTGCGAAGCGATTTAAAATTATCTTTTAGAAACTACGATTTTATCTTAAATATATAATATTTTATATTTCGAGTACTAAATTTACTAATCTCAATATTTTTTCTATCGAATTTCTTAATTGAAGTACACTAAAATAATTTCCGCGAATGTCTTTGCACCCAACACGCTACATTTCTTATTCACCACTGCAGTGCTGCCAGACCTTGTTAATATATCAATTAGCAATTCATACTTGGCTGATGGAACCAATCATCAATGAAAGAATACAAGAGTGTGCCATTCCTGGCCTATGGTGTCAGTGTGTCAATACAGAGAATAAACAAACAAAAATAAAGAGAATAATAGTCGAAAGGGAGTGGAAAGGCAAGAATAAACCACAAATCACGCTCTCATACATTTGCACACAAAACTTTGTTTATTTTCTGTACGGACATCGCTAAACTGTCTAATTCGGCAAAAATAAAATAATGATTTTCGAGAGTCGTTTTCTTTTCTCGCAATAATATCTCATTCATTCCGCCTTGCGACAAAGCTGCCAAACTTTAATTTTCTCCCCTTAAACTATAACACTTTGACTTTGACTTTTTGGAAGGGTTGGATTTTTCTTGTCTATTCCTCTATGAAATATGAAACCTGTTCACTGGGCGCATGACAATATTTTCGTAATGTCGAAATATAATGAAGTGAATTTTTTTTGAGCAAACAGAATACAAACGATTTTTGTTTGCGCATTAAGAAAGTGCTTCCGATTTCTTAAGGCCGGCGGGCCAATTACAAGGTCAAAAAAATCGATTTTTTTTTTCCTGAAATCAATTCAAGAACAAGAACAAGAATATTCAAGAACATGAGACACAAATTTTCAGAGTTAAATTCCAAGTATTTGCAGAGCTACAGAGCCGAGCGTAGTGCGGCGTCGAGCAACCGTGCGCTTACTTTGAAACTTTGAAGCGCGTTTTCTCGGCTTTTCATTTTCACGATTTTACCTAATTTATGTACACGATTGCAAAAAAACTAAACGAGCTATCCATTTCATTCAAACTGCGTTATCTTCAGTATTGTTTTCTCTTCTATGTATACTAAAAAAAACATCCAAAAACTTTTTTTAAGCGAGTTTTTTACCCAGTTGAAGATTTTTTTTTTCCTTGAAAAACCACTTTTTTTTTCTACCTTCCCCAAAAATTCGAATTTTACGTGTTTCTCCCAATTTTCTTAGTTCACATCGAAGATATTTACATCAAAATTAATAATCTTTTTTTTTTTTTGTTTTGAGATGAAAATTGCAAGTTGTATCTTGTACACAAGTTAGATACTTCAGTGGCAAGGCGCTCTGGGAATCTATTGATAACTCGGCTTACAATATATTGTTGGAGATTGTACAAATTGTTTTTTTTAGTTCAAATATATATTAAACTATCCCCAAAACTTCATTTGGCTAATTGTTTTTTTTCTCATCCTACAACGCTTCGCGAAAACTACTGAATTTAGGGCATCTAATTGGCCCGCCGGCCTTAATGCCAATCAAATTCACCACCTAGTTAAATGAATTCAGTTACTCAGTTCCCCAAAAATGCAATCCTGTACTTCCCAACTACGTGACCCGAACATTGCAGCTTGCTTCGTAAGTTCGTGGTCAAAAAATTGTGTTGATGTGCGAGAAAAACGCGTGGAAAATTATTTTAAAAATGTGAAAAAATTATAAAAATACAAAAATACTTTGTTGAAAAGTGTATTGAACAGTTTTATAATAAAGTATAGTAAATGCCGAGTACACTGGGGCAATAAACTGTTGCAGTATTTTGCGCCATTGAATCAGCAGCGGCACAAAAACGAAAACAATTCAATGCAGCAGCAGAGGTCGTAGCAGAAGTTATAGCAACGTAGGGCAGCGTAGGGGCATAGCAGCCGCAAGTGCATTGAAAAATTCTCGATGAAAAATAGGTTGAACTGAAATTACTGTTGGCGAAAAACCCCCAAAGAGGTTTTACAATTACATATATGTGGTTTTATTTTCTCAAGTGAATACAAAGAACTCAAGTTGTGTTGTATGTGGCATTTTTTTTTTCTTTTTTTATGGCAAAGTGGAGGTGGCAAACAGCGAATTGTGTTTTATACAGTCGTGTTAACGTTCACGTCTGTGCTCCCAATATTGGCGCTTTGAAAAACTACGCAGTGAAAAGCGCAGTAGCAGAGGTAGGGGCCAAGACGGAAGAAGCGTGGCGGTAAATTCATCGATTTTTGTTATTGCCTCTCGTGCGGGTTTGCGTGCACTTTAGCAAAGTAAAGTAACACCCAGGAGAAGGGTGAAAAATTAAACAAAGCGCATAGTGAATGTAATTAGAAAAAAAGAAAAACCGATGGAAAATATACAAGCGACGGTTGGGGCATTAGCCATGCAAAGTGGAAGAATTGAAAGTGGCGCTAAAATAGCCTTGCCGCTAGAGGAACATAAAGAAGCACCCGCACAGGTGAAGTTGCATGAACCTGTCAACGGGCAACTAAATGCTTCAAACAATGGCACTCTGAATGCACTCGTGGAAGAAGTTGGGCAAAGCGCAGGAGGAGAAAAGGGAATTCCGCTGGCAAACGCTGTTAAAGTCGATACACAGCAAACTAAGAATTTACAAAGTATTTTAGATGTTGATATGAAATATCGAAATGATAAAGGTGAGTTGTAATAGAGAGTACACGAATTAATTTATTTACAAAGGTATCAAAAACTTTTACAGATAAAAATCATAAAAAGAAAAAGAAGGAGAAGGATCGTGAAAAAGATAGAGAACGAAATCGTGAACGTGATCGGGACAAAGAACATGATCGCGAGCGCAACAAGGATAAAATTCGACATAAAGAACGAGATCGCGAGCGCCATCGAGAACGGGACTCCACAAAAGAACGTGCTAATAAGGAACACAATTCGCACTCTCGTACATCTTCCGGGGTTAATTGCGACAAAATAAGGGAAAGCGGAAATAAACATGAAAAGTCAAAACCGAACACTTCGTCGAGCCTATCTTTAAAGCGTGACAGAGAGAAGGTATACTATATAAGAAACTTGAATTGTTAAAGTAAGGTATATTTATTGATATTTACGCATTTATTAATCTGAAATTGCAGCTTCCTTCTGCAGAATCCACCATGAGTTCCTTGACCGAGCATAGACGTCGTAGTTCCGATAGTAGTCGTGGCAGTCACAGCAGCTCAACGAAGTCTCAAAGCCGAACCAACATCGCTGTAATTGGTAAAGAAATAAATGTTGCATCTCAAGAAATAGCACAGGTTAAGAAAAGTGAAGTCGAAAAACCAATTTTGCAAATAATAAATACAATCAAAGTTGAATTGAAAGAACCAAAAAATAAACATCTACAAGTGCCAGAGAATAAAATTATTGAAATGGGCCAACAAGACATAAAGGAAGAAAAGGAAAAATTGGATAAAGAAGTTCCATTAAACGTTATTGCTGTCAATGCTATAACAGCGCCCGCAAAACTAAGTAACGGTATCAGGGAGGCCGGTCCCAATGATTTAAATATCGATAAACCAGTTGCAGCGGTAAAATTAGAAGAGAATGTGATAACGAACGTTAAAACTGAGTGCAACGGCAATGCTTCAAATATGAATAATGCCGAAGGAGGAATCAATTGCACAATCGCAGTAAAAACGCGCGACGATGTTACGCGCCAATTAGTTTTCAACAACGAACCCTTTGTGAATCCCACTCCGAAAGAGGCAAAGGCCGAAACACTTAATGATAATCGAGTGATCTCACATACTCCTAAAATGTTACCGGTGGCTAAATCGTCTAGTAGCAGCGCGCATTCGACGTCGACGTCGACATACAGCTCGAGTGGCCGCAAATCTTCCTCATCCAGTAGTAGTTATCATCGCAAAAACTCGACATCTTCATCATCCTCAAGCACGAAGCATTCTTCTTCGTCAACGTCAACTTCGACACCGGCATCAACGTCGGCATCGTCATCGTCATCTTCCCGCGGTCGCGATTGTTCTAAGTGCTATAAGCGTTCAAAAATACGTCGTGCTAGCGTAGGCACACAATTCCACCAAAATGAACCCTTCGTTTTAAGTACTCCACGACGACGTCTACAACGACCACCTGAGGGCTTGGAACACTTAAAGTACGGAAGATTATTTGAAGTGGATGTGCATCCGAATGGTGGCGCATCTGTAATACATCTGTATCAAGATGAATTGGAACAACTATCTCCGGAACAGATGGAGGAACTGGTGGAAGAGTTTTTCAATGTTTGTTTCGCAGAAGACGATCAGGGATATGCGTTGCATGTAATGGGCATCGTGCATGATGCTGCACGTTACCTGCCCGATTTACTTGACCACATGGCAGAAAATTATTCAACGTTAACCGTAAAAGCAGGTGTTCTGGGACGGAATTCCGACATTGAGACCTGCACAATGGCGCAATACAATGAACAGGTAAGTGGTTTAGGAAATAAAAAAGAATAAGAATCTTTCATCTTGTCTGTATCTCTTAATTGATTGCGTTATTCCGCAGGTTGTAAGAAATTACTCGCAAGGCACTTTTCGTTATGGGCCATTACACCAAATCAGTTTGGTTGGTAAGGTGCACGAAGAGGTGGGCGGATATTTTCCCGATTTGTTGGGGCGTATTGAGTCGAATCCTTTTCTGAAGAAGGTATTTTATAATAAATATAATGATAAAGGATTAAATCCATTTATATTAAATTATTTTGTAGACGATGCCCTGGGGTTCATATTCGGTTTTACAAACCGATCCTCGTCTTTCCAATGACGGACCTATATTGTGGGTACGTGCAGGCGAGCAATTAGTGCCTACAGCAGAGCTGAACAGTAAAACACCACTGAAACGTCAACGGTGTGTTAAGCTTTTCTGCGCTGTGTTCAAATAAATTATAATTCTATTCTTTTTATTGAAATTAAAGGACACGCATAAATGAGCTGCGAAATCTGCAGTATCTACCACGATTATCGGAAGCGAGAGAGACTATGATTGAGGATCGCACAAAGGCACACGCGGATCATGTTGGGCATGGTCACGAGCGAAATACCACGGCTGCTGTGGGTAAGTACGCAAATTTGCAATTTCTTTTCAATTGCATATTCATAAAGAATGCTATATCGTCTAGGTATACTTAAAGCGGTGCATTGTGGACAACCTTACACTCATAATCGTATAACAAAGGACGTAGTGGCCTTTGCCGCTCAAGACTTCAATTATCTTGTCGAAGCTTTGCAACTCGATTTGCATGAGCCACCAATATCACAGTGCGTGCAGTGGACTGAGGATGCCAAGCTCAATCAGTTGCGACGTGAAGGCATTCGTTATTCTCGCATTCAGCTATGCGATAATGATATATACTTTTTGCCGCGAAATATTATACATCAATTCCGGACGGTTACAGCTGTTACCAGTATTGGTAAGTGCTGAAAGAATTACGACAATCTGTTTATGTAATTTGCAAGTTTACGGTTTTCCACGTAGCATACCCATTAATTTATCAATAAGGGGCGGTTGTTGTTGTTAATGTTGTTGTAGAGATACATCAAGCCCTGCCAGTAGGTGTAGTTACTGTAGTTACCGGTCGCCATTCTAGATCTCATCTAACGGTAGGTCCAGGAAACATGCTGTTTCGACGGGTAGGGTCCTTTCTAAATGGAAAGGGGTGTTAGCTTAGTGGGCTTAAGGGGGCATTTGAATAATTGGTTAGTACCTTCACATACCGGATGCCGATACCAGAGTACCTTCATATGCCAGTATGTCGGTTCTGGGCGGGTAGAAGTTTAACCTACGCCAATATCCTGAACGTAATTGTGAAAAGATAATGTGGGTCTCACGAAGCAGTTGAGGGTCTTTGTCTGCGATGGGTGGTGATTGGACTCCGGTGTCGACATTCGGGGGCAGGTGTTTAGGAAGGTGGTTAAAGAGGTCTTATGAATGTCGTTAACACTCCGTTGGCCACCTTTTTTAAAACCTTCGGTTGGGCAACCGGGTCCGGCCTCTTTTCATTCTGTTCGATAATCTCTTTTAAAAAGGTTATATCAATAAATCGATAGAAAGTTAAATTTTAAGGACCCAGCTGGAAGCTAAAGTCGTTAGCTACAATAGAAATACGTTAAATTCACGTCCAATGTCGAAAAAGTCTAGCCAGATCCGGGCGCCCAACGGAGGGTTAAAGTGTTTCTATACACTGTTGTTATTTTTGATGTTGTTGAAGTTGTAGCAGCATTAACACTCCTTAGGTGGGCCATGTAAAATTTGCTTTTTGAATCGGCTATAAAAAAAAAACTAATCAATATTTTTTCAAACTTTTTTTTATTTTGAAGATTGAGCATTGTCATTTATGAATGAAACTTAATATCGTTCAAATGGCTGCCACGACTGGCTTTACAGTAGGCCATTCGATCAACCTAATTTTTAAGCACATTTTCGATTGTTTGGGCTCCAATTTCATGAATGGCAACTTCGATTTCGTGTTTTAAAGCATCAATCGTCTCTGGATGGTTCGCATAGCATTTGTCCTTAACGGCTCCCCACAAAAAATAGTCCAACGGGCTTAAATCACAGCTCCGAGGTGGCCAATTGATATCGGAGTTTCGGCTGATAATTCGGTTTTCAAAAACGGTAGCCAAAAGTTCGAGTGTAACTTTGGCAGTGTGACAAGTTGCACCGTCCTGTTGAAACTAAATGTCGTCCATGTCATCCTCTTCAATTTTTGGAAACAACTCGTTGAGCATGTCACGGTAACGCTCGCCATTTACGGCTCCTCGCTCATTTTCGAAAAAAAAAATGGCCCGATGATGCCACCAGACTAAAAACCGCATCAAACTGTGACTCGTTGTGGATGCATTTGCTTCTCTACAGTAACGTGTGGGTTTTCTGAGCCCCAAATATGACAATTTTGCTTGTTGACGTAGCCACCGATGTGAAAATCAGAAAAGAAGAAGAAGCCTCACCACTTTGGAAATAGGTTTTCAATATTTCCCAATTTTGTTCAAGCGTATAGCGTCCCATTTCGTAAATGTCAAACCTTTAAGTAAATTATGAACACATTTGACCTGTCATTTGAGTTACCATTCTCAAAAAAATAGGTGGTTCAAAAAGCAAACGCTGTATGGCCCACCCTGTACATGTACGGGGCCTGCTGCTGGAGTGACAGTCCTTGGCCAGATAAAAATCGGGGCATTTGAATAGACCGACTGTCATGGGAACGGTCTATAAAAACACTTTCTGGTCCTTTAGATGTAGAGACACCTCCTGTCTCGCATGAGAGTTGCTCAGCTCTCAGCAAGTCCCTGCCGGGATACTTACTTCGGTAGCAACCCAACAGGAATTGCTTGCGGAGCTTCTTATCAACGGGCGGTATTTGGCTTTAATTAAATCAGCTGTATGTAATGTCATGTGGTCATGTCATTGAAAGCTACCTTAGTTAAAGAAAGCACGACATGTACTTGGTAATGCGGTATTTACAGAAATTGATGCTGAAATTGGTCTACTACAAGGATTCGTGTTGGCTGCAATCTTATCTTTATCTATATTTCATAATTTATTTTTTATTTTTATTTTATTTTTTAAAGCTTACATGAAAATAAAATTAAAAGTAAACTAAGCAAACGCAGCGCTAGCAGCAAAGGCTTTCGGCTGTCTGGTGATGTACTATATGTTGAATCAGATACGACGGAGTAGTTCGGTGTCCTTCAGAAATTTGTAAATATTTTTGATGTTTTCTTCAGTGGCTTCTTTTAGAAGTAGAAGAGGATCTGTGTTGCTGAAGTGGTGATGCCTTTGAGAAGCAAGTTCTGGGCAGGATACCAGTAGGTGATGTACACTGACTGTTGCTTGGCAGAAGGGGCAGGTGTTGGGTGTATTACCCTGTAATAGGTGTACGCTGGTGATTATGGTGTTCCCAATACGGAGTCGTGTGTATGGGGTAATGTGGTTGGTGGGTACCGATGTTGGATAGGCAGGTTTTGAACGTTTAGGGTTGATGTTGGAATAATGATGTTTGTAATACGACCATTCATTATTTATATTTGTAACTCCTTCTTCAGAATTCCCCGCACAAAAAAATCGAACTTCAGTATTCGGGCCTACAAAAAATTCTACTTAAAAACGCTACACGAAATAATAAATAAACACTCGAATGTTCTCTTTGGTGATTTGTTTATTTTTGCTGCATGCAAAAAAATAATCAAATATAAAGGGAGCATGGGAAGGGACAGTTGCCTTCTTAAAAAGACCTAAGTGGCTCAAGAAACTTAGTTAGGGGATGGAAATCAAATGCAGCATCACAATGGGTCTTAGGACCACCGAGTGTCTTATCTTAGACAAGCAACCTGGCTTATCTAACCTAACTTAAATGGAACATTAATTCCATTGTGACTTGTGTTTCGATCTTCTACTGTTAACTTATGCATGAAAGGGATGCATGCTGCTGCGTTTGCCTTGATTTTTTCTAGGTTTTTAAGCTGCATTAATAATAACAAAGCTTTTCTTGTGCTACATTTTTTTTTTCGTTTTCGCCCGTTGTAAGTTTATTTAAAACTAAGAAAAGCGAATAATAAACCCAGGAGAACACTACTTAGTGTGATTGCTTATTACATGCCAGTCAAATAATGAGTGCCAAATCCTGCAAAGTATTAGCATATTTTATTATTATTATTAGTAGTAGCTATAGCGTTAGCTTTTCTGCGCAATGATTTGCCAATGCTGTACGATTATATTTCTTGGTTTTCATCTTGATCTGAGGCGCCGTAGCTTTCTAGTTAAAATCTGTTGGTCGCTGGCTTGCGCAGTGCATGGCCAATGCCTTTCCATTTTCCTTGCCGTATTTCAATGTCTATTGATTTTTATCTGCTTCGATCAAGGAGTTGTTCGTTTGAAAACCAATTGTCGGGCCACCAGATACGGAGGATAATTCTAAGAGATCAATTCACAAGTGTTTACATTTCCGTCGCAGATACAGACTCTAACCACGTTTTACATCCCTACAGTAGGACGGATTTAACATTCGAATTAAAAATTCGTAGCTTGGTACGCGTAGTCAGCGGTTTGGAAAACCAGATCTTTTTGAGGTTTGCAAAGATTGCCTTGGCATTTTTGGCTCTAGCATCAATATCGCCTTTTGCACCACTATCCAGTGTGATTTGGCTTTCTAGATAAGTGAGTGAAGTGGGTTACTTTTTGTTCTAATATTTTCGTGCAACATTCAACTTTTTTTCTTTCAAGTCTATTTGCGCAATAAACGCTCTGATAAGTATCGCTCGCATCTGCGAATGGAATCGTTACTTAGTTTTCTAGACTTTGGTGCGCCGACCAAATAGTTTTTTTTGTCGAGTCTACAAGAATCAACAAATTTGTTAGAATCTTTCATTCTCGGATCGCAACCATTGTCAGGACATTTTCCTGAACGCAAATAAAATAGTTGAAGAAAAATGTATGCTCACATTTAAAACTCAAGCACAAATATACCACCGCACCGGATCACGACGGTAATTGCCACCAATTTTTGCAAATTTATATCGTTTCGGAAGCCGCTGCTCAACTCTCGACGCGACTCCCTAAAGGGAGAACAAAAATTTCGTTGGTATCTTGTTGTTGTTGTAGCAGCATAAACATTCCCCATAAACGTAAGAGTATGCTGCTGGAGTGACAGTCCTTGGCGGGATATAAATTCTGGTCGTTCCAGTAACGTAGAACCGACTGTCGTGGGAACTTGGTATTTCTCCAGGCGTTATATGTCACTTTGATGGAACTAAAGAATACAAGGTGGGACAAAATTAAGA
This sequence comes from Anastrepha obliqua, assembly GCF_027943255.1. Taxonomy (NCBI): domain Eukaryota; kingdom Metazoa; phylum Arthropoda; class Insecta; order Diptera; family Tephritidae; genus Anastrepha; species Anastrepha obliqua. The sequence continues at coordinate 102,802,560 of NC_072896.1, read as the reverse complement.
ACCCTATCGAGAAAAATGTGAAATATTTTGAGAATTCAGTAGATTGTAATGAAATTTAAATGCGATACTGAAATTAAAAATAGGTTGAAGTGATCGTACCAAATAAATATATAAAAAATTTACATTCCGGAACTTAAGACTGCAACCATTTTAGGTACAGGTTAGTTTTTTTTTTTTTTTTTAATTTTAACTTCACTAATTTTTTTTCCGTATATTATTCTCTTATTCGATCGTGCAAAAAGAAATTTGAATAGCTCGAGCCAAGGAGCACCAAAAGATTTGGTGGCTCCTAAAACACCCAGGCTAAAAAGCCCATTGTATTTAGAGTTTGACAGTTTTCAGTTCGGACTTGTCACAAAACACTTTGCAGTTTTGCAGCGTTCTAGACAGGGCCAGCTTTCTTTAATTGCATACGCTGATCCAATTCATGATTCCTGGGTAACTGATTCCGATTATTGGCTCTGGCCCTTGTGGGGGAACTGCTGATCCACGGTTGGTCTCTTCATCGGCAATTTCGTTTCCTTGAACATCGGAGACTCCTGGAACGCATATAAGTACAAACCTGTTCTGTCTTGCGACAGAATTAAGCTTCTTTTTACATTCTTGAACAATCTTCGAGGTTTGATTCGCGTACTGCAGGGCCTTCAGTGGAAGCTTAATGTCACTGAAGACTCCAATCTGTTTCCCGCTCATCTCCTCTCGATTATCCATTCGGCTACTTTTAGGATGGCAAAAATTTCTGTTTGGAAAACAGTTGCCATATCCCCCATAGCATAGTGATACTTATTACTATCGTTTAAGTACCATCCGGTTCCAGACCCTATTTCATTCTTGGACCCATCGGTAAGGAAAATATTCGTCAAACCTCCCTGAATGCGTTCTGGATTGCTGACATAAAATGTTCTTCCAAATGAAACTACCTTCGCAGTAACGTCGCCTGTTAACCCAGTTTTCCCAAGCCTTGGCTTTCTGGCTCTATTTTAAGAATGGCTCGCTCTATATTTACCTTACGACTTGAATCACTAATAATTCTTCGCATAAAATCGCACCTACAAAAAAGTCGGAGTTGTTGGAAATAATTTTGCAATATTGCCCAACGTTGTTTAAGCCTAAAGCTATTCATTTAATTTTGCGGAGATATGATATTGACTTTCGGACAAGATGTCCAGCGGAACAGAGCTGCCACTGTCAAAATAATAAAAGATAAAAACAAAACAAAAAAACTATATGTACCATCGTGTATAGGCCCAATACATTTATTTTTATGACAATGTTTTGTGCGAAAGAGAACGAAAAAAGTGTCTCCGCCTTCATAAATGGTTTAAAATTGAATTAGATAACAAATAACAATAGTTATTCCAAATTTTTGTAAGGAGCCATTTGTTAACGCCAAAATCAAGGCGAATTTATTAAAGGTGGTGTTGGTAAATCAGCTGATTTGTGTTTTTTCTTTCGCCGTGTCCATGTGGCTGTCAGCTCAGAATGAAACACGGCGAATTCATTATTTGTTTTCTAGTTTCCCAATACTTCACTTTGACAATCAAACGTATAGAACAGTGCGCCTTGGCCAAAATATTATTGATCGCTTAAAAATTGAGAGAGCAAAGTGACAATTCGATGGAAGAGAGACGCCCATTTTGTGTGGGAAAAATTTTAGCCATCAAAAAATACTCGTCGCGAAAATATGTGATCAGAATATGATTATATAATTGAACTTTTTGTTAGCAATTAAATTTATGTTTTATATTATAGAATCTGGACTTTTTTACACTTCTGCTGATTTGCCGATTTATTAATTTTTCGTGGATAAGACAAAAAATTTTAAACAAATTCAGCTGATATGTCTTCTTCCGCTCGTTAACATTTTTTTGTTTGTTTTTTCTTTAGCAGAAAATTTTCGCTTAAAAATGGAAAGTTGATAAATTCGATCCGTTTTTGCAAGTAAAGGGGAAATTTTCCGCTCCTTAACTATTTTTCCTTTTTCTTTTCTTTGAGAGAGAATTTTCGCTTACGCTCTTGATTTGAATTGACGGCTAGTAATTGGTAATTTTGTTATCGAACACAACTATTAGCTCCACTACTTATTGCGAAAATGCTCGATTTAGGCTAATTTGCTATAGCTAGAACACCTTAAAACATCTTTCGTTAAACCTCTGGGCTTAACAATTATAATTGTTTATATTTTTATAAACAATCTTAGATGGGAAATCTTGAATTGGAGAATTGCGTTTGGAAATACAATCGCAATAGTCAAGAATGCTTACTTAACAGTATCAGAATTTCAAAATTGTAAGAAAATTAAGTACCTCAAACCTCAAACTTTGGGACTTTCATAGGGCATTCTAGGCATCTTGAAACATTATTGTTGTAAAAGCATAAAACATTCCCAAAACATTTTTGGACAATACTGAAGTGACAGTCCTTGATCGGATACAAGTCCTGGTTGTTTCGGTTACGTAGAATCGTTTGACGTGAGAACGAACTTAGTTCGTAGCATGAAGACTTCCATTATATTTCTATTAAATTCTTCATTTCGGTGTAAATACACTTTGGACATTTCCTATAATAGGGGCATCGCAGGATGTTTCTTCGAATAATGCTTATTATTAGAATAATCTCCGTTATTATTAATTCATGTTCGAAGTTGCTAAATTTTAATTCTACAGCTAATTAATATTTATTTGGCATTTTATTCTCACAGCTTGGCACTTACGTTTGCGTCAGTATTATCCGGGGCAGGAGGTAATTAACGAGAAGAATAATCCGGTGTTGGCAGAGCCACCACACTACAAAGAGAAGCAAACACTGTTGCCACATCCTGTGTCGCACGACGAACATCATGGCAAGCGCACACCGTGCAAACGTTCACACGATGGTAAAACCAAGAAGACAAAGATCATTGACATCGATGGCAAAGAGCGGCGTTCAAGTGAAAGTGGCACCGAGGATTCCAATTCGAAAGACGGCTCGGAATTTGCGGCATCAACAGGCCGTAAGCGAAAAGCCGTCAGAGATGATGCCAGAATCGATATGCGCAAAATGGTACTCGAACACGAATTAAACAAGTCGATGACAGCGGGCAGTGGGCAAGAAGATGTGCCGGCTATTTCAGCAAACGACAGCGTTAACACAGCCGGCAGTAGTAGCGCGTCTACTTCTACTACAACAACCGCAGTGGCGACTTTAGGTAAGAGCGCCAATGAGAAACCTTTGAAAAAGCGCAAAGAGTCCAAGGATAACACATCCAATGTAGAGGCTATAAAACAAGAAAGACGAAGCAGCACTAACAGTAACGGTAATAGTTTAATGCATAAATTTAACGCTAACGGCGATGTACCAAATGAAACGCAACCCAAAAACTCCTACTTAAACTCAGTTACGAAATCTCAAACGCAAACTTTCGTGCCTAGCGCACAAAATGTCCAAAAAACGAACTATGAACTACTTAACATAACGACGCCAGTAACACCAAAAAATGCAGCGCTAGCATCAGTTGCGTCCACACCATCCACATCACAAAAGATACCCAAACTGCCGGAGCCGACAGTGCCTGCAACACCCTTGCCACTTGTGCCTCAAACGCCCTTTACACATCGCGAGGCCTACGTTAACAGTCTAAATCAAAAAGAACCCGAGATCAAAATTCAAGTACAAATAATATCCGATGAGCCTTCTCCTACCCCCTCCTCCAACGTCTCTGGCGCCATCGGCACCACCAACATCAAGGCAGCATCAGCCAACTTACAAACGCAGCCACCATCAGTACCGCTGCTGCCGTATACACCACAGGCAGTATTGCCACTGCCCTCCACAGCACTGCTGCGACCAAATGATTATGCAACCAATTCGATGTTGAATGTCGCAACAGGGACGCAAAGTTGTACGCTGACTCCCCAAACGAATACTATCAATGTACTTCCTGTTGTAACTGAGCCCGCAACGCTCTGCCAAGCCCAATTGGTTGTCGATCATGAGGAAGAGGTGACCGTTTCCGAAGAGCTTATTGCAGTGGCACCACCACCACCAATGAAAGGATTAGCTTCAGCACCGACGACGGAAGCGGCAAGTGCAACGATGACATATCCGCCATTACCGCCGGAAATTGTACCACCATTACCGCCACCACCACCAACACCAACACCAGTAACGCCGCTAGAAAACAAAACGGTGTTGCTCGCAGCACCAGTCATATGCACAGGTAATCAGCCAGCTAAAGGCGTAGCAATAATACCGCAGCCGACGATATCAACAATACCAACACATCAGGCGGCTGCGACGCTCAAAAAGAGTAATAACACCTGTGTCACTGTTCGAATGGCTGCTGGTACAGCGGAGCAACAAGTTGAACGAAAGGTGGCACACAAAATCATAAAGGTCGGATCGATAAGTAAGACACCAACGTCAGCACCAGCTGATCTGCTTAGCTCCATCATGGCCAGCATGGATAATAGTAATGCGGCAACCACATCGACACCCACCACACATAACTACTCATCATCACTACACTAAAACGATGGGCTAATGGTCTAAGGTAGTTAACGATAAGCGGGCGCATTTTTGCCTGAGATGATGGAAGTGAAGTGATTTATTGTACTGCGACCGAAAAGTTGAAGTGCTGAGCAGCTATAAGGAATATCGAAACAAATTTTTTAATAGTGTATATTCTGCTTAAAAAGGATATAATTGATGCTCAAATGCGTGTGGCACTTCAGCTTTTCAGTGTTCAGGCTAGCAAATGTAAAGAGCATACAAAAAATTACACCTATGGAAGAAGAGAGGAATTATTGTTACAATTGGCAACATATTTGTAAATACTTTTTTATTATATTATATAACATTTCACATATATTTATGAGTAGCTTAACCTGAGTTGTAAGAGACTAGTTTTCCTTAAATTATCTATGATGAAAAATTGTTTGATTATGTGCAACCACATATTTTTCTGCTTAACATAAACGTATGTATATGAGCGCACATTCGCAGTTAAATCAGTTTGGGCTTGCTATTGAAAAGTAGCGTCAAAAATATATTTTCGAGTTCACTTAATTTTTTTTTAACTATGAATGGGTACCATTTATGATTGGTTTGCTATTAGATAAAGACAACAAACGATTAACTAACACGAACACACACATTTAGCATAATAATTCGCTATTACGGAGAACAAACAGATCTGAAAGTCCAGTAGAAGTAAACGGGGGAGAACTTTCAAATGAGATTTTCTAGAGATTGTTGTTATTTTTTTAAATTTTTAATTAAATGTTAAATATTACAAGAAAGTACATGTATACATATATACACGATGTATGCAAATAGAATGTAGCGCATATTTTTATTGGATTTTCTAAAAGAAACGGGCCGGCATTGAGAGGCTGCGGTGGCGTCTGCGAAATTTATTGTTTATTATTCAGTCACTGACGTCAAATCATCGTGGCAAGTTACACTATTGGGCAGCACACGCAAATGTTCTTGTTGTTGTAGTTGGTGTTGTTGTACCAGAATAAAAGTTCCACATAAATGTTTGGAAAAAGCTGCTGTAGTGGCATATTTGAGGTAAATTCGGCAACATAGAATCGACTGCCGTGCAAATAATACAACTTTTTTAAGAATGTTTGGAGAGTATGGCGGCTATCACTCTATCACAATGGAAGGGCAACGGTCTAAGTGAGTTGGTCTAAAGACCGACTGCCACTTCTACTTATCACTGGTAGTAATGATGTGAACTGGAATTTTGCGATTTGACGTCGCTAGACTTTGTCTTTGGGGTTTTATGAAGCCGCAGGTCTATGCCAACAAGCCTCAACCGATCGATGCTCTCAAAGTCAACATACCCCATGCCATTGCTTAAATTCACTCGGGTCATTGAAAAGTGAACCTCTCTGATCTGTGCCACCGTGCGGTGTAACAGCGGACATTTGAAAAATGTCATATGCCATACATTCTGAAAAAAAAAAAAGAATTTCATTGTTGTCTCAGAAGCACCTTGTTTTATTCCATTTCGACTTGCACTTATTGGAAACCCCTACAATTGTATATGGGTTGATTAGTTAGTTGAATTGGTGATTCACTAATAATCCAATTAGTGTCCCGCACCATTTGGTTGTCACATTCTCGCTACCAAGAAGTTATACGATTATTTCTTCACGACTATGTCCAGTCTGTGCGATTGAAAAACCGTATAAGGTTTTTTACGTCAATGCCGGCCAGCTCTTCGAGGATTTGAAAAAGGAAGTGGAATGTAGTATTCGTTTTCTCCGCTTGAGTATATGTAACTAAAAATAATAATGAAAGCGTTACTCATATCATAAGGGCTATAACCCTGCATACTATCACAATCGGCTACGGGCCAGAGTGTCCCGTAGGACAACCGCTTCAACCTAACCTTACCCTGCAAATTCTCGAAATTTTTCTAAAAATTCTGCTTAAAAAGTTTAAAATCTTGTTGAAAATTTGTTGATTTGTTTTTTAATTTTTACAAAGTTTGAAACTTGGATTTATGTATATAGTTTTTGTAGTAAAGAGAAAAAACAGAGACTTGCATTTCGCATGCCTGTCTGTCTCGCCATAAAGTTGTTGTATTGATTGAAATTGAATATGAATTTGGATATTTAGATGGCGGCCGCAGCAATCGAGTGTATTTGCGCGTAGGTTATGGATTCGTTGACAGCTGCGCGCATAAAACTTTTTTGTTGTTGTGCTATTATTTGAATGGCAGGATAAAAATCCACAAATTGCTTGGGTATTCCACTTTATTTTATTTTAAGGGGGTAGTATGGTATTTTTTTTTCATTTTTTTTTTTTTTTTTTAAATTATTCTATAACATCTTAAGATTATTGTGTGAAAGTTTGAAGTGCATTAGAGTAAAATTGACAAAGACACAAAGGATTAAGTATCTACCTCTCCAACCGGATTTCACGCTGCCGAAAATCTTTAAACGCGTTTTTCTCACACTTGCCTTTTTTACGGTCGGTGTCCACTGTAGATTCATATCTACTGTACCGATTCTTTTCAAATTTGGTTTTTTTGTTTCTTTACTTAATTCACGAGGTAATGACGTCGAGTTTTTAATTTTGTCATATTTTAAAACAACAAAGTTTTCAAGTTTTTTTTATGAAAAATCGGTGTTTTGACTTCAAAGCGCTTTAAAAAATTAAAAAAAAATTCGACGTTGTTACCTGCGAAACTTTATTAGCTGATGAAATCAATTTGGTGATTTAATTTTAGTTTGATTTTAGTTGATCCAGTAATGAGTTCTGAGGGACACCGCAATAAAACTTTTTTATGAGACGTCCGCGAAGATTCGCTGCCACCAACTCATTTCTTCATAAAAATCAATGAAAATTTCACACAATATTCTTTAAATATGACTTTATAATGAAGTAATTTTAAAATTTTGAATAAATCAACTGTGTCGACAAAAAAAATTTCGAAAAATATGCTTGTTTTACACCGAATTAACCATACTACCCCCTTAAAATCAAACTGCTTGTCTGTCCGTTACTACGACAGCTCCTTCTTAAATTTATGAATCTTCAAAACGCCGGGTAGGCAGTGCGCTAACGCGACTGTTGCTTTGCGAAAAACTGAAAACATTTTTTTAGGTCGACCGGTCGACCTCCAAGGGTGTTACCTGTGATTAAAACCATTTGCCTTACGTAGGTAGGGCACAAAACTGGAAGAGCTCTTGTGGGGCGAAATTAAGTTTGGCCTACCATTTTTTAAGAATGCTTGCGCCATTTTTGTCCAATAAATTAAATATTCTACAAAAACAATACTCGCAACGCGGGCAACGGAGGCCTTCAGCTGCCCCTTGCAACTTATCCGAAGAAATTTATGAATTGCTTTAAGCGATTGGTCAAAATCCTTCTGAGCAAATCAACTTCTTTCAGAAAGCTATATATTAATTGTGCATTTTAAACAATGTAATTTTATAGCATCTCGATGGGGTCTGCGTATTACGAAATCTCTTGTCGACGTGCAACTATTGTTGGACAGATTAGGATGTGTTTAGGCGTTGCGGCTTCTGCGCAGAGCGAACAAGTGTCGCTTAAGGATAGTTGTAATAGATGAGCATGGGTTATAACTGTTTGGTCAATCCGCTTACTAGTAAAGTGCCTTAGCACATGGAGAGATATGTTTGGGTCGTAGACTGGCCTCTTTTTTGCTTGGGTTGATTTCAGAGTAGTGATGGGCGTACATTGCCCAGTCCATGGTTAGTGAGTTCGTCTTTGTCCTGTTATATATATACACCCTTTTTGGGTGTTTGGCCGAGCTGCTCCTCCTATTTGTGGTGTGCGTCTTGATGTTGTTTCACAAATGGAGGGACCTACAGTTTCAAGCCGACTCCGAACGGCAGATATATTTTTTTTTTATTAGGAACTTTTTCATGGCAGAAATACACTCGGAAGTTTTGCCATTGCCTGCCGAGGGGCGACTGCTATTCGAAAAAAACTTTTTCTTAGTTTTTGATCTTACACCAAGATTCGAACCAACGTTCTCTCTCTGAATTCCGAATGGTAGTCACGCACCAACCCATTCGGTCACGGCGGCCGTTACCTCGGTAAAAATGTCTCACTTAGATGAGACGTCATACATTAGTGAGGGTGTGATGGGGATGTTTTTGGTTGTGGCATCACATCCTATGTGCCCGGGGACTCAATGGTTTGTTACTTATGGATAGGTAGTCATCCATTACCCTCAACCATTCGCCTCACAGTACAGTGCAGCTTCACATAGTTTATGAATTTCAAGAATTATTTATTGTGATATAAATTTAATGCTATGAGAAAATTGTCTTCTAGTTTTATGAAAAGAGTGGCTTGCTTTTATCGAATATGGACCAAATGAGGCAATAATGACACACTTTATTTCATTCGTATGCAAAAGAAATCTCAAGAGTGGTACATCTAAATGACTCGGTTCAAATTCGATGCATAGAATGAAATAAGTGTTGATACATTTTTATAAATTGCATAATTGAAAATTATTGTTATTTTTATGAAATGGCTTCTTGGCACAAGTCTCGCTAGATAATAAGAATAATCGCGAGCTTTTTTCTCTAAAATAATCTTCTTTTTTAGAAGTTGCTGGTAGTGTGGTTATTATCAAAGGAAACCCATTACCCATTCACCAACGGCAGTTAGTTTTTGTAACAGCATAAAACTCTCCTCAAATTGTTGGGGACGCTGCTAAAGTAACAGCCCATTTTAGGTTTGGAGTTGGTGAACTGGGTTTGGATAGGGTATTGTGATGAGTAGAAGGCAAAAAGACAGGGAGATCGAAGTGCAAACCTTCAATTATTCAATTAGATAACAGCCCATCTTAGATTTACTTAGGGAACTAGGTTTGGATGAGGTATTGTGATGCGTAAAAGGCACAAAAGATCAGGAGATCGAAGCGCAAACCTTCAATTCTATTCTATAACAGTCCATCTTGGGTTTAGTTAGGGAACTAGGTTTGGATGAGGTATTGTGATGCGTAGAAGGCACAAAAGATCAGGAGGTCGAAGCGCAAACCTTCAATTCTATTCCATAACAGTCCATCTTAGGTTTACTTAGGGAACTAGGTTTGGATGAGGAACAAAAGACTAGGAGGTCGAAGCGGAAACCTTCAATTCTATTCTATAACAGTCCATCTTATGGTTACTTAGGGAACTAGGTTTGAAAAAGGTATTGTGATGAGTAGAAGGCACAAAAGACTTGACGATCGACGTGCAAACCTTCAATTATTCAATTCCATAACAACCAATCTTAGATTTCCTTAGTGAACTGGGTTTGGATGAGGTATTGTGATGAGTAGAAGGCAAACAGACAGGGAGATCGAAGTGCAAACCTTCAATTACTGGGTTCGGATGAGGTATTGTGATGTGTAGAAGGCAAGCAGACAGGGAGATCGAAGTGCAAACCTTCAATTACTGGGTTCGGATGAGGTATTGTGATGAGTAGAAGGCAAACAGACAGGGAGATCGAAGTGGAAACCTTCAATTATTCAATTAGATAACAGCTCATCTTAGATTTACTTAGTGAACTAGGTTTGGATGAGGTCTTGTGATGCGTAAAAGGCACAAAAGACCAGGAGGTCGAAGCGCAAACCTTCAATTCTTTTCTATAACAGTCCATCTTAGGTTTACTTAGGGAACTAGGTTTGAATAAGGTATTGTGATGAGTAGAAGGCACAAAAGACTTGACGATCGAACTGCAAACCTTCAATTATTCAATTCTATAACAACCCATCTTAGGTTTCCTTAGTGAACTGGGTTTGGATGAGGTATTGTGATGAGTAGAAGGCAAACAGACAGGGAGATCGAAGTGCAAACCTTCAATTACTGGGTTCGGATGAGGTATTGTGATGAGTAAAGTGCACAAAAGACTTTTAGGATTAAATGCAAATTTTCAGTCATTCAATTCTACTTCAGTTGTTGGCCGTATAAAAATCTGTGTCGCTCCGGTAAACTGGCTTTTATGGGATTAAGATCTACGGATGGTTAGCCGAAGAAAAAGCTAGGCAAACGATGGATGGATAAACAGTAAATATATACAATATGCGTCGCCTATAAGGAAAGTGGTGCCACCGAACTTGAAATAATTTTTCATATATTTACATAAATATCATACAATATTTTACTGCGATTTAAGAAAAAAAAAAAATTTTGTTTGAAAGTTTTCATGCCCTTGTATTTTCAATTGACCTGCATATATGAATGTATTTTGAAAGGATTTGACTATCAGATTTTAAATACGCGTATGTATACATACATAAATATACTTAAACAAATAAATATATTTAATTTTTAAATGCACCATCTATTTACACAATAACTCATTAAGAAGCACCCCATTGCTAGTGCAAGAAATTGGGCGAAATGCGCGAGGTGGTGTGTATTTGTAGGCGTCTAAGTTGTTGTTAAATTGCATTAGTTGCAAAAATCGCAGGTCTGCATATAAAAAACATATTTGTTTAATTGTATTTCGTTTTTTGTTTTCTGTGGCAGTTAGTTTACGTATATACATATACATATACATATACAGAAATATTTACATTTGCATATATGAGTGGTACCTACATATATTTTGTTGTATATCCCTATGTGAAACGCGCATGCATACATGTTTACATAAATACACGCCCACATAAGTGTTATGTATGAATTGCGCTTCCCATACATACATATGTACAGAAACAATTAATTACCTACAGAAATACAATACATATACATATATACTTATATTACATATACATACTTACATACATATATTAAATATAGATGAAAGATTAGCAAATAAAGTTTTATTAATACGTCAATGATTTGTTTCTTATCATGGAATGAAATGTACATACATACATACATTGTGCTCGTTTCTGGGAAGAACGTTATAACTCAAAAAATTCGAAATACGAGGAAAACGGTTTCAAAGTTTTCAATTTACTACGAGTATACAGTCCCTCGGCAGGCAAATGGCAAGCCTCCGAGTGTATTTTAGCTATGAAAAAACTGCTCATAAAAAACCATTTGTGGAAAAAAATAAAGACGAACGCTACCAATAGTAGGAAGAGCTCGGCCAAATACCTAACAGAAGTGTTTTCGCCAATTATTCATTATTTATTTTTATACACCCCAGTTCACTTGTTTAGAGGCAATAATTTTTATAGATGAAAATTGTTATTAAAGCAAACGTATTTTATCTAATATAGTAATCCAAGGTTTTCCCATACTGAGTCTTGCCATAAATTCTGTGACTAATTTTACCATGCATACGGCGAGAAAAAATTCGCAAAAAAAAGTTCCTTTATTTTCGCTTTTGTTCGCATGCATTTTCTACTCATAAATTATACGCAGTTTCTTGGCAAATGTCGCTTGTTAACAATGTAGTGAGGAGGAAAATCGAGTGACATTTACGAATTGCTGAAAAAACTTAATATTTCGGGAATGTTTGTTACCGTACGAACAATCGTTTTTCCCAAACGCCAGAATTGACAAATAGAAAAGAAGTGGTCCTCCTCCCGTGGTTAGAGCCAGTGCAGTCATAAAAGTCGTTCGAGAAGGAATTCGCCTTCTTAGAAAGCAGAAAATCATGTCCAGGGGAATGAATGCATCGACCAGATCCATGTCAGGACTAATTAGAGATGATCACGACATGAAAGCCTTCCATCGCTCAACTGGACATCTTTTGAAGAAAATTAGACTCGACAGATGCAAGCAGCTTCTTCGGTTGGCACGCGATCAACGACCATGAAAATATTCTTTTCACAGATGAGCAAATTTGCACTGTTGAAGAAGTTTTAATAAGCAAAACGACAAAATCTATGGTACAACTACTAAAGGCGAAAAAATATTGTTCCAAGGGTTCAAGGACTCAGCGTGGCCACCCTCCAGCCTCCGTCATGGGTTTGGTGGGGAGTGTTTTGTAGGAGCGTTACATATCTTCAAAAAAGTACCAGGAGGATGTCTTAGAGGGCGAGGTGAAGCAGCTGAGCAGTACTCTTTTCAATGGAGAGCTTTGGATCTCCCAGCAAGATTCCGCTTCAGTCAATAGGGCAAAAATAACCCAGCTTGGCTAAAAAACATTACTCCTGGGTTCATAGCCGCAGAAGGTTGGCCGTTTGGAAGTCCATATTTGGTTAAGGGGGGGGTAAGGGATTAAAATCGATTTTTTTTTGCATGTTATTGTAGTGAAACATTTCAAAAATACCGTGTTAAAATTTTAAGTCAATCCGAGCAAAACTTTTTAAGTTATAGAGCATAAAGCCGAGCCGCCTCAAACATCTGCCGAGACGCAGCAGTTGCGCGCGTAGTCCGTTACAAACTTTAAACGCGGTTTTCTCGAACCTTTTTTTTAAAGTGCGTAGTCATTGGCATTTGAAAACTACTCAACCGATCCTTTTGAAATTTTGCACACATATTTAACATATAAAAAACCTCCCCCCAACGTTTTTTTTTCGCCATTTTTTTTTTATATTAAGGTGGTTTTACACCTACAAAATGGCGGCATTTTTTCGTCAAAAATCACTTTTTACTTCAAACGACTACCAAATGGCTGAAAATGAAAATAAATCGTCAAAATAAACGTTGGGGGGAAGTTTAACTCATACTTTAACTAAATTATTCGATTTTTTTGATTTCAGATGATTCTACGCTGAGATATGCTGACTACTGCAAAATGTATTTTTGAAAAGACGTCTACGTAAATGTGCTCTCATTCGCTCATTTTGCAATATTTTTACATGAAAATTTTATCAAATATTCTTGAAATGTTACTTTATATATTAATATGCAACAACTTTTAATAAACTGACTTGAACCGTTTCGCTACAATAAATTCATGAAAAAAGTGTTTTTTTTTAGCGTTTATCCCTAAGTAATTCAAGTGAAGAATGTACAGTTTTCTCGAAAAAAAATATGCATCAAAATACTACTCCATCTAACGGTATTTTGCAGCAGAAAAACCTCAGAAGTTGTAATATTTTGCTTGATTTATTGGTTCACTTGAATAAGAGGCACTAGCCAAGGAATTTTTTTTTTTTACATTTATTATTGAACCCTCCGTTCGGCTAAGCGGTCTGGCAACACTTTTTCGACTTTGAGAACGTGAATTTAACATATTTCCATTATAGCTAACGATTTGTGCTTTCAGGTAGCTTCTTAAAATTTTAAATTTAATTTTCTATCGATTTAGGGATATAACCTTTTAAAAAGGATTCTCGAACAGGACGAGAAAAGGTCAGACCCGGATGCCCAACGGAAGTTTTTAAAAAAGATGGCCAACGGGGGTTAAAGTTTATTAGTTCGTGCTGCCACCTTGTTTATAAATTACTTCGTAAATATGTCGATGATTGGATTTGTATGAATTTTCCAGATGGCCTAATGATATTTCAGACCAGCCAGTGATTCGAGTTAAAGCATTTTTGTCTTTAAATTGTTACCTATTTGCATAAACTTTACGAGCAAGTCATCCCCATAGATTTTTAATAATGTGAAGATCTATGGAATACGGTTGAAACTTTAGCATCAACGTTCTGGCACACAACCCAAGTTTTGACCACACTTGAAGTGTATACAGGTGCATTATCCTTTGAAAAGATCCATTTTTTTAATCCTTATTCAATTCGCTCGGGAGCATAGAGCCTCGACAAAACTCTTTCTTCGTACCCAAGCTGTTGTTTTTGAGGCGTCTTATGTGATGGCGGTATCTACTAGCTCGTGCAACATCGACTTTCTCCGAGTACCATAATCTTTAGCCGAACGCAAGCTCTTGGCCGACTGGAACATCTGGGTTCTATAGATTTGCAACATGTATCGGGTGTTTTTTACGAGCTTGAGAACTTAAAATGATAAGACAGAATTGAAATATTGTTGGAATGGATTTTGTTGGTAATCTGGTAAATAAGTTCATGGCATTCATTTTTTTTTAATATGATATTCAGCATATGTCCGCCGTGGCTATGGGTGGTCCATAATTCAGTCCAATATTGGGCGCATGGCGTCAATGGCGGCTTGAATATGTAATAAATCGATTGTTAGGCACAACAGTTGGTCATTCTCAACTATCAAACCATAGTTGTCGACATCGATAATTCGCATGTATATTAGCTAAAAAAACACCCCACACATATATTTATTTTGATAAAATACAGTTAAGGCGCTATTTAAACTTTCGTTAAATATTTATTTCGCATTTAAAAGTGTGTATATAAAATAATTTGTGTATGTGTATGTGTACATATAAAAATGGAAAGTGTTCAATACAAAACGAAAAAACTTACTAATATACTAGATAATTATCATACATTGCATCCAATTACTGATTTTATAATTGATTTAAACCCTTATAACCAATAATAAACCCCAAAATCAGATTATTAAAGAAAAATCAAATTTGTGAAATATCCACAAAATGTGTGAAGTCTTATAGCTTCGCACGTAGCGTGTCAATGCGCGATTGGGCCGATTGCTGCAATTCCAAAAGTTTCATTGCCAGGCCCATATTGCCTTGAATTTTAATCTTGCCCTGGAAAAATGCCTTTTGCGGCGGTAATTTTCCGGTGATCAGTTCGGTAACATCATCATCGTTGATGGTGAATGTAACATCACATTTGTCTGCATAACAAAATTGAAAGAGTTTACACATATTCGCATACTTTTTGTTACATGGTATATTTATATGCACACTTACCACTCCCATTGAAGGTAATCTTGCCTTTACCCTCCTTAGCGTTAATGACCCAAAAGCCAATTTGCCCATTTGGCCCATTTGTTACTTTGAAGCCGTACACAGCGCGCACCTTTTCGATTAGGTTGTCTTGATCTTCGTGCATGGCAACTTCTAAAAGCTTCAGCAGTGGCGTCACTTTGAATCCCTCCGCGTT